>NW_026614111.1:300000-522436 GCF_026230105.1 Diorhabda sublineata | reverse complement strand
TAACTTTGTCAGATATCATCGAATAACATCGATTGAAGCCCATTGAGGTCAACTGTCACTTTGTGTTAATTAAAAATTTTCAAAGTCTATCTTCCTAATTTGAAGTCGAATTCCAACATTTCTTATATATTTGAGTGAGTTTGCATCTAACTTTGTCTGATATCATCGAATAACATCCATTGAAGCCCATTGAGGTCAACTGCCACTTTGTAATAATTGAAAATTTTTAAAGTCTATATTCCTAATTTGAAGTCGAATTTCAACATTTCTCATATATTTGAGTGAGTTTGCGAATAACTTTGTCAGATATCATCGAATAACATCGATTGAAGCCCATTGAGGTCAACTGTCACTTTGTAATAATTGAAAATTTTCAAAGTCTATATTCCTAATTTGAAGTCGAATTTCAACATTTCTCATATATTTGAGTGAGTTTGCGAATAACTTTGTCAGATATCATCGAATAACATCGATTGAAGCCCATTGAGGTCAACTGTCACTTTGTAATAATTGAAAATTTTCAAAGTCTATCTTCCTAATTTGAAGTCGAATTCCAACATTTCTTATATATTTGGGTGAGTTTGCATCTAACTTTGTCAGATATCATCGAATAACATCAATTGAAGCCCATTGAGGTCAACTGTCACTTTGTAATAATTGAAAATTTTCGAAGTCTATCTTCCTAATTTGAAGTCGAATTCCGACATTTCTTATATATTTGAGTGAGTTTGCATCTAACTTAGTCAGATATCATCGAATAACATCGATTGAAGCCCATTGAGGTCAACTGTCACTTTGTAATAATTGAAAATTTTCAAAGTCTATCTTCCTAATTTGAAGTCGAATTCCAACATTTCTTATATATTTGAGTGAGTTTGCATCTAACTTTGTCAGATATCATCGAATAACATCAATTGAAGCCCATTGAGGTCAACTGTCACTTTGTAATAATTGAAAATTTTCAAAGTCTATCTTCCTAATTTGAAGTCGAATTCCAACATTTCTTATATATTTGAGTGAGTTTGCATCTAACTTTGTCAGATATCATCGAATAACATCCATTGAAGCCCTTTGAGGTCATCTGTCACTTTGTAATAATTGAAAATTTTCAAAGTCTATCTTCCTAATTTGAAGTCGAATTTCAACATTTCTCATATATTTGAGTGAGTTTGCGAATAACTTTGTCATATATCATCGAAAAACATCGATTGAAGCCCATTGAGGTCAATTGTCACTTTGTAATAATTGAAAATTTTCAAAGTCTATATTCCTAATTTGAAGTCGAATTTCAACATTTCTCATATATTTGAGTGAGTTTGCGAATAACTTTGTCAGATATCATCGAATAACATCGATTGAAGCCCATTGAGGTCAACTGTCACTTTGTAATAATTGAAAATTTTCAAAGTCTATCTTCCTAATTTGAAGACGAATTCCAACATTTCTTATATATTTGAGTGAGTTTGCATCTAACTTAGTCAGATATCATCGAATAACATCGATTGAAGCCCATTGAGGTCAACTGTCACTTTGTAATAATTGAAAATTTTCAAAGTCTATCTTCCTAATTTGAAGTCGAATTCCAACATTTCTTATATATTTGAGTGAGTTTGCATCTAACTTTGTCAGATATCATCGAATAACATCAATTGAAGCCCATTGAGGTCAACTATCACTTTGTAATAATTGAAAATTTTCAAAGTCTATCTTCCTAATTTGAAGTCGAATTTCAACATTTCTCATATATTTGAGTGAGTTTGCGAATAACTTTGTCATATATCATCGAAAAACATCGATTGAAGCCCATTGAGGTCAATTGTCACTTTGTAATAATTGAAAATTTTCAAAGTCTATATTCCTAATTTGAAGTCGAATTTCAACATTTCTCATATATTTGAGTGAGTTTGCGAATAACTTTGTCAGATATCATCGAATAACATCGATTGAAGCCCATTGAGGTCAACTGTCACTTTGTAATAATTGAAAATTTTCAAAGTCTATCTTCCTAATTTGAAGTCGAATTCCAACATTTCTTATATATTTGAGTGAGTTTGCATCTAACTTAGTCAGATATCATCGAATAACATCGATTGAAGCCCATTGAGGTCAACTGTCACTTTGTAATAATTGAAAATTTTCAAAGTCTATCTTCCTAATTTGAAGTCGAATTCCAACATTTCTTATATATTTGAGTGAGTTTGCATCTAACTTTGTCAGATATCATCGAATAACATCAATTGAAGCTCATTGAGGTCAACTGTCACTTTGTAATAATTGAAAATTTTCAAAGTCTATCTTCCTAATTTGAAGTCGAATTCCAACATTTCTTATATATTTGAGTGAGTTTGCATCTAACTTTGTCAGATATCATCGAATAACATCCATTGAAGCCCTTTGAGGTCATCTGTCACTTTGTAATAATTGAAAATTTTCAAAGTCTATCTTCCTAATTTGAAGTCGAATTCCAACATTTCTTATATATTTGAGTGAGATGGCATCTAACTTTGTCAGATATCATCGAATAACATCAATTGAAGCCCATTGAGGTCAACTGTCACTTTGTAATAATTGAAAATTTTCAAAGTCTATCTTCCTAATTTGAAGTCGAATTCCAACATTTCTTATATATTTGAGTGAGTTTGCATCTAACTTTGTCAGATATCATCGAATAACATCAATTGAAGCCCATTGAGGTCAACTGTCACTTTGTAATAATTGAAAATTTTCAAAGTCTATCTTCCTAATTTGAAGTCGAATTCCAACATTTCTTATATATTTGAGTGAGTTTGCATCTAACTTTGTCAGATATCATCGAATCACATCCATTGAAGCCCATTGAGGTCAACTGTCACTTTGTAATAATTGAAAATTTTTAAAGTCTATATTCCTAATTTGAAGTCGAATTTCAACATTTCTCATATATTTGAGTGAGTTTGCGAATAACTTTGTCAGATATCATCGAATAACATCGATTGAAGCCCATTGAGGTCAACTGTCACTTTGTAATAATTGAAAATTTTCAAAGTCTATCTTCCTAATTTGAAGTCGAATTCCAACATTTCTTATATATTTGAGTGAGTTTGCATCTAACTTAGTCAGATATCATCGAATAACATCGATTGAAGCCCATTGAGGTCAACTGTCACTTTGTAATAATTGAAAATTTTTGAGGTCATCTGTCACTTTGTAATAATTGAAAATTTTCAAAGTCTATCTTCCTAATTTGAAGTCGAATTTCAACATTTCTCATATATTTGAGTGAGTTTGCGAATAACTTTGTCATATATCATCGAAAAACATCGATTGAAGCCCATTGAGGTCAATTGTCACTTTGTAATAATTGAAAATTTTCAAAGTCCATCTTCCTAATTTGAAGTCGAATTCCAACATTTCTTATATATTTGAGTGAGTTTGCATCTAACTTTGTCTGATATCATCGAATAACTTCCATTGAATCCCATTGAGGTCAACTGTCACTTTGTGATAATTGAAAATTTTCCAAGTCTATCTTCCTTATTTGAAGTCGAATTTCAACATTTCTCATATATTTGAGTGAGTTTGCGAATAACTTTTTCATATATCATCGAAAAACATCGATTGAAGCCCATTGAGGTCAACTGTCACTTTGTAATAATTGAAAATTTTCAAAGTCTATCTTCCTGATTTGAAGTCGAATTCCAACATTTCTTATATATTTGAGTGAGTTTGCTCTAACTTTATCAAATATCATCGAATAACATCCATTGGAGCCCATTGAGGTCAACTGTCACTTTGTAATAATTGAAAATTTTCAAAGTCTATCTTCCTAATTTGAAGTCGAATTCCAACATTCCTTATATATTTGAGTGAGTTTGCATCTAACTTAGTCAGATATCATCGAATAACATCCATTGAAGCCCATTGAGGTCAACTGTCACTTTAAATAATTGAAAATTTTCAAAGTCTATCTTCCTAATTTGAAGTCGAATTCCAACATTTCTTATATATTTGAGTGAGTTTGCATCTAACTTTGTCTGATATCATCGAATAACATCCATTGAATCCCATTGAGGTCAACTGTCACTTTGTGTTAATTGAAAATTTTCCAAGTCTATCTTCCTTATTTGAAGTCGAATTTCAACATTTCTCATATATTTGAGTGAGTTTGCGAATAACTTTGTCATATATCATCGAAAAACATCGATTGAAGCCCATTGAGGTCAATTGTCACTTTGTAATAATTGAAAATTTTCAAAGTCTATCTTCCTGATTTGAAGTCGAATTCCAACATTTCTTATATATTTGAGTGAGTTTGCGAATAACTTTGTCAGATATCATCGAATAACATCCATTGAAGCCCATTGAGGTCAACTGTCACTTTGTAATAATTGAAAATTTTCAAAGTCTATCTTCCTAATTTGAAGTCGAATTCCAACATTCCTTATATATTTGAGTGAGTTTGCATCTAACTTTGTCTGATATCATCGAATAACATCCATTGAATCCCATTGAGGTCATCTGTCACTTTGTGTTAATTGAAGATTTTCAAAGTCTATCTTCCTAATTTGAAGTCGAATTCCAACATTTCTTATATATTTGAGTGAGTTTGCATCTAACTTTGTCTGATATCATCGAATAACATCCATTGAATCCCATTGAGGTCAATTGTCACTTTGTAATAATTGAAAATTTTCAAAGTCTATCTTCCTGATTTGAAGTCGAATTCCAACATTTCTTATATATTTGAGTGAGTTTGCATCTAACTTTGTCAGATATCATCGAATAACATCCATTGAAGCCCATTGAGGTCAACTGTCACTTTGTAATAATTGAAAATTTTCAAAGTCTATCTTCCTAATTTGAAGTCGAATTCCAACATTCCTTATATATTTGAGTGAGTTTGCATCTAACTTTGTCAGATATCATCGAATAACATCCATTGAAGCCCATTGAGGTCATCTGTCACTTTGTGTTAAGTAAAAATTTTCAAAGTCTATCTTCCTAATTTGAAGTCGAATTCCAACATTTCTTATATATTTGAGTGAGTTTGCATCTAACTTTGTCTGATATCATCGAATAACATCCATTGAATCCCATTGAGGTCAACTGTCACTTTGTGTTAATTGAAAATTTTCCAAGTCTATCTTCCTTATTTGAAGTCGAATTTCAACATTTCTCATATATTTGAGTGAGTTTGCGAATAACTTTGTCATATATCATCGAATAACATCGATTGAAGCCCATTGAGGTCAACTGTCACTTTGTAATAATTGAAAATTTTCAAAGTCTATCTTCCTAATTTGAAGTCGAATTCCAACATTTCTTATATATTTGAGTGAGTTTGCATCTAACTTTGTCAGAGATTATCGAATAACATCCATTGAAGCCCATTGAGGTCATCTGTCACTTTGTGTTAATTGAAGATTTTCAAAGTCTATCTTCCTAATTTGAAGTCGAATTCCAACATTTCTTATATATTTGAGTGAGTTTGCGAATATCTTTGTCAGAGATCATCGAATAACATCCATTAAAGCCCATTGAGGTCAACTGTCACTTTGTGTTAATTGAAAATTTTCAAAGTCTATCTTCCTAATTTGAAGTCGAATTCCAACATTTCTTATATATTTGAGTGAGTTTGCATCTAACTTTGTCTGATATCATCGAATAACATCCATTGAATCCCATTGAGGTCATCTGTCACTTTGTGTTAATTGAAGATTTTCAAAGTCTATCTTCCTAATTTGAAGTCGAATTCCAACATTTCTTATATATTTGAGTGAGTTTGCGAATATCTTTGTCAGAGATCATCGAATAACATCCATTAAAGCCCATTGAGGTCAACTGTCACTTTGTGTTAATTGAAAATTTTCAAAGTCTATCTTCCTAATTTGAAGTCGAATTCCAACATTTCTTATATATTTGAGTGAGTTTGCATCTAACTTTGTCAGAGATTATCGAATAACATCCATTGAAGCCCATTGAGGTCATCTGTCACTTTGTGTTAATTGAAGATTTTCAAAGTCTATCTTCCTAATTTGAAGTCGAATTCCAACATTTCTTATATATTTGAGTGAGTTTGCGAATATCTTTGTCAGAGATCATCGAATAACATCCATTAAAGCCCATTGAGGTCAACTGTCACTTTGTGTTAATTGAAAATTTTCAAAGTCTATCTTCCTAATTTGAAGTCGAATTCCAACATTTCTTATATATTTGAGTGAGTTTGCATCTAACTTTGTCTGATATCATCGAATAACATCCATTGAAGCCCATTGAGGTCAACTGTCACTTTGTGTTAATTGAAAATTTTCAAAGTCTATCTTCCTAATTTGAAGTCGAATTCCAACATTTCTTATATATTTGAGTGAGTTTGCATCTAACTTTGTCAGAGATTATCGAATAACATCCATTGAAGCCCATTGAGGTCATCTGTCACTTTGTGTTAATTGAAGATTTTCAAAGTCTATCTTCCTAATTTGAAGTCGAATTCCAACATTTCTTATATATTTGAGTGAGTTTGCGAATATCTTTGTCAGAGATCATCGAATAACATCCATTAAAGCCCATTGAGGTCAACTGTCACTTTGTGTTAATTGAAAATTTTCAAAGTCTATCTTCCTAATTTGAAGTCGAATTCCAACATTTCTTATATATTTGAGTGAGTTTGCATCTAACTTTGTCTGATATCATCGAATAACATCCATTGAAGCCCATTGAGGTCAACTGTCACTTTGTGTTAATTGAAAATTTTCAAAGTCTATCTTCCTAATTTGAAGTCGAATTCCAACATTTCTTATATATTTGAGTGAGTTTGCATCTAACTTTGTCTGATATCATCGAATAACATCCATTGAATCCCATTGAGGTCAACTGTCACTTTGTGTTAATTGAAAATTTTCCAAGTCTATCTTCCTTATTTGAAGTCGAATTTCAACATTTCTCATATATTTGAGTGAGTTTGCGAATAACTTTGTCATATATCATCGAATAACATCGATTGAAGCCCATTGAGGTCACCTGTCACTTTGTAATAATTGAAAATTTTCAAAGTCTATCTTCCTAATTTGAAGTCGAATTCCAACATTTCTTATATATTTGAGTGAGTTTGCATCTAACTTTGTCAGAGATTATCGAATAACATCCATTGAAGCCCATTGAGGTCATCTGTCACTTTGTGTTAATTGAAGATTTTCAAAGTCTATCTTCCTAATTTGAAGTCGAATTCCAACATTTCTTATATATTTGAGTGAGTTTGCGAATATCTTTGTCAGAGATCATCGAATAACATCCATTAAAGCCCATTGAGGTCAACTGTCACTTTGTGTTAATTGAAAATTTTCAAAGTCTATCTTCCTAATTTGAAGTCGAATTCCAACATTTCTTATATATTTGAGTGAGTTTGCATCTAACTTTGCCTGATATCATCGAATAACATCCATTGAATCCCATTGAGGTCATCTGTCACTTTGTGTTAATTGAAGATTTTCAAAGTCTATCTTCCTAATTTGAAGTCGAATTCCAACATTTCTTATATATTTGAGTGAGTTTGCGAATATCTTTGTCAGAGATCATCGAATAACATCCATTAAAGCCCATTGAGGTCAACTGTCACTTTGTGTTAATTGAAAATTTTCAAAGTCTATCTTCCTAATTTGAAGTCGAATTCCAACATTTCTTATATATTTGAGTGAGTTTGCATCTAACTTTGTCAGAGATTATCGAATAACATCCATTGAAGCCCATTGACGTCATCTGTCACTTTGTGTTAATTGAAGATTTTCAAAGTCTATCTTCCTAATTTGAAGTCGAATTCCAACATTTCTTATATATTTGAGTGAGTTTGCGAATATCTTTGTCAGAGATCATCGAATAACATCCATTAAAGCCCATTGAGGTCAACTGTCACTTTGTGTTAATTGAAAATTTTCAAAGTCTATCTTCCTAATTTGAAGTCGAATTCCAACATTTCTTATATATTTGAGTGAGTTTGCATCTAACTTTGTCTGATATCATCGAATAACATCCATTGAAGCCCATTGAGGTCAACTGTCACTTTGTGTTAATTGAAAATTTTCAAAGTCTATCTTCCTAATTTGAAGTCGAATTCCAACATTTCTTATATATTTGAGTGAGTTTGCATCTAACTTTGTCAGAGATTATCGAATAACATCCATTGAAGCCCATTGAGGTCATCTGTCACTTTGTGTTAATTGAAGATTTTCAAAGTCTATCTTCCTAATTTGAAGTCGAATTCCAACATTTCTTATATATTTGAGTGAGTTTGCGAATATCTTTGTCAGAGATCATCGAATAACATCCATTAAAGCCCATTGAGGTCAACTGTCACTTTGTGTTAATTGAAAATTTTCAAAGTCTATCTTCCTAATTTGAAGTCGAATTCCAACATTTCTTATATATTTGAGTGAGTTTGCATCTAACTTTGTCTGATATCATCGAATAACATCCATTGAAGCCCATTGAGGTCAACTGTCACTTTGTGTTAATTGAAAATTTTCAAAGTCTATCTTCCTAATTTGAAGTCGAATTCCAACATTTCTTATATATTTGAGTGAGTTTGCATCTAACTTTGTCTGATATCATCGAATAACATCCATTGAATCCCATTGAGGTCAACTGTCACTTTGTGTTAATTGAAAATTTTCCAAGTCTATCTTCCTTATTTGAAGTCGAATTTCAACATTTCTCATATATTTGAGTGAGTTTGCGAATAACTTTGTCATATATCATCGAATAACATCGATTGAAGCCCATTGAGGTCACCTGTCACTTTGTAATAATTGAAAATTTTCAAAGTCTATCTTCCTAATTTGAAGTCGAATTCCAACATTTCTTATATATTTGAGTGAGTTTGCATCTAACTTTGTCAGAGATTATCGAATAACATCCATTGAAGCCCATTGAGGTCATCTGTCACTTTGTGTTAATTGAAGATTTTCAAAGTCTATCTTCCTAATTTGAAGTCGAATTCCAACATTTCTTATATATTTGAGTGAGTTTGCGAATATCTTTGTCAGAGATCATCGAATAACATCCATTAAAGCCCATTGAGGTCAACTGTCACTTTGTGTTAATTGAAAATTTTCAAAGTCTATCTTCCTAATTTGAAGTCGAATTCCAACATTTCTTATATATTTGAGTGAGTTTGCATCTAACTTTGTCTGATATCATCGAATAACATCCATTGAATCCCATTGAGGTCATCTGTCACTTTGTGTTAATTGAAGATTTTCAAAGTCTATCTTCCCAATTTGAAGTCGAATTCCAACATTTCTTATATATTTGAGTGAGTTTGCATCTAACTTTGTCTGATATCATCGAATAACATCCATTGAATCCCATTGAGGTCAACTGTCACTTTGTGTTAATTGAAAATTTTCCAAGTCTATCTTCCTTATTTGAAGTCGAATTTCAACATTTCTCATATATTTGAGTGAGTTTGCGAATAACTTTGTCATATATCATCGAATAACATCGATTGAAGCCCATTGAGGTCAACTGTCACTTTGTAATAATTGAAAATTTTCAAAGTCTATCTTCCTAATTTGAAGTCGAATTCCAACATTTCTTATATATTTGAGTGAGTTTGCATCTAACTTTGTCAGAGATTATCGAATAACATCCATTGAAGCCCATTGAGGTCATCTGTCACTTTGTGTTAATTGAAGATTTTCAAAGTCTATCTTCCTAATTTGAAGTCGAATTCCAACATTTCTTATATATTTGAGTGAGTTTGCGAATATCTTTGTCAGAGATCATCGAATAACATCCATTAAAGCCCATTGAGGTCAACTGTCACTTTGTGTTAATTGAAAATTTTCAAAGTCTATCTTCCTAATTTGAAGTCGAATTCCAACATTTCTTATATATTTGAGTGAGTTTGCATCTAACTTTGTCTGATATCATCGAATAACATCCATTGAATCCCATTGAGGTCATCTGTCACTTTGTGTTAATTGAAGATTTTCAAAGTCTATCTTCCTAATTTGAAGTCGAATTCCAACATTTCTTATATATTTGAGTGAGTTTGCGAATATCTTTGTCAGAGATCATCGAATAACATCCATTAAAGCCCATTGAGGTCAACTGTCACTTTGTGTTAATTGAAAATTTTCAAAGTCTATCTTCCTAATTTGAAGTCGAATCCAACATTTCTTATATATTTGAGTGAGTTTGCATCTAACTTTGTCAGAGATTATCGAATAACATCCATTGAAGCCCATTGAGGTCATCTGTCACTTTGTGTTAATTGAAGATTTTCAAAGTCTATCTTCCTAATTTGAAGTCGAATTCCAACATTTCTTATATATTTGAGTGAGTTTGCGAATATCTTTGTCAGAGATCATCGAATAACATCCATTAAAGCCCATTGAGGTCAACTGTCACTTTGTGTTAATTGAAAATTTTCAAAGTCTATCTTCCTAATTTGAAGTCGAATTCCAACATTTCTTATATATTTGAGTGAGTTTGCATCTAACTTTGTCTGATATCATCGAATAACATCCATTGAAGCCCATTGAGGTCAACTGTCACTTTGTGTTAATTGAAAATTTTCAAAGTCTATCTTCCTAATTTCAAGTCGAATTCCAACATTTCTTATATATTTGAGTGAGTTTGCATCTAACTTTGTCAGATATCATCGAATAACATCCATTGAAGCCCATTGAGGTCAACTGTCACTTTGTAATAATTGAAAATTTTCAAAGTCTATCTTCCTAATTTGAAGTCGAATTTCAACATTTCTCATATATTTGAGTGAGTTTGCATCTAACTTTGTCAGATATCATCGAATAACATCCATTGAAGCCCTTTGAGGTCATCTGTCACTTTGTAATAATTGAAAATTTTCAAAGTCTATCTTCCTAATTTGAAGTCGAATTTCAACATTTCTTATATATTTGAGTGAGTTTGCATCTAACTTTGTCAGATATCATCGAATAACATCAATTGAAGCCCATTGAGGTCATCTGTCACTTTGTAATATTTGAAAATTTTCAAAGTCTATCTTCCTAATTTGGAGTCGAATTCCAACATTTCTTATATATTTGAGTGAGTTTGCATCTAACTTAGTCAGATATCATCGAATAACATCCATTGAAGCCCATTGAGGTCAACTGTCACTTTAAATAATTGAAAATTTTCAAAGTCTATCTTCCTAATTTGAAGTCGAATTTCAACATTTCTTATATATTTGAGTGAGTTTGCATCTAACTTTGTCAGATATCATCGAATAACATCAATTGAAGCCCATTGAGGTCAACTGTCACTTTGTAATAATTGAAAATTTTCAAAGTCTATCTTCCTAATTTGAAGTCGAATTCCAACATTTCTTATATATTTGAGTGAGTTTGCATCTAACTTAGTCAGATATCATCGAATAACATCCATTGAAGCCCATTGAGGTCAACTGTCACTTTAAATAATTGAAAATTTTCAAAGTCTATCTTCCTAATTTGAAGTCGAATTTCAACATTTCTTATATATTTGAGTGAGTTTGCATCTAACTTTGTCAGATATCATCGAATAACATCAATTGAAGCCCATTGAGGTCAACTGTCACTTTGTAATAATTGAAAATTTTCAAAGTCTATCTTCCTAATTTGAAGTCGAATTCCAACATTTCTTATATATTTGAGTGAGTTTGCATCTAACTTTGTCAGATATCATCGAATAACATCAATTGAAGCCCATTGAGGTCAACTGTCACTTTGTAATAATTGAAAATTTTCAAAGTCTATCTTCCTAATTTGAAGTCGAATTCCAACATTTCTTATATATTTGAGTGAGTTTGCATCTAACTTAGTCAGATATCATCGAATAACATCGATTGAAGCCCATTGAGGTCAACTGTCACTTTGTAATAATTGAAAATTTTCAAAGTCTATCTTCCTAATTTGAAGTCGAATTCCAACATTTCTTATATATTTGAGTGAGTTTGCATCTAACTTTGTCAGATATCATCGAATAACATCAATTGAAGCCCATTGAGGTCAACTGTCACTTTGTAATAATTGAAAATTTTCAAAGTCTATCTTCCTAATTTGAAGTCGAATTCCAACATTTCTTATATATTTGAGTGAGTTTGCATCTAACTTTGTCAGATATCATCGAATAACATCCATTGAAGCCCTTTGAGGTCATCTGTCACTTTGTAATAATTGAAAATTTTCAAAGTCTATCTTCCTAATTTGAAGTCGAATTTCAACATTTCTCATATATTTGAGTGAGTTTGCGAATAACTTTGTCATATATCATCGAAAAACATCGATTGAAGCCCATTGAGGTCAATTGTCACTTTGTAATAATTGAAAATTTTCAAAGTCTATCTTCCTGATTTGAAGTCGAATTCCAACATTTCTTATATATTTGAGTGAGTTTGCATCTAACTTTGTCAGATATCATCGAATAACATCCATTGAAGCCCATTGAGGTCATCTGTCACTTTGTGTTAATTAAAAATTTTCAAAGTCCATCTTCCTAATTTGAAGTCGAATTCCAACATTTCTTATATATTTGAGTGAGTTTGCATCTAACTTTGTCTGATATCATCGAATAACATCCATTGAAGCCCATTGAGGTCAACTGTCACTTTGTAATAATTGAAAATTTTCAAAGTCTATCTTCCTAATTTGAAGTCGAATTTCAACATTTCTCATATATTTGAGTGAGTTTGCATCTAACTTTGTCAGATATCACCGAATAACATCCATTGAAGCCCTTTGAGGTCATCTGTCACTTTGTAATAATTGAAAATTTTCAAAGTCTATCTTCCTAATTTGAAGTCGAATTTCAACATTTCTCATATATTTGAGTGAGTTTGCATCTAACTTTGTCAGATATCATCGAATAACATCAATTGAAGCCCATTGAGGTCATCTGTCACTTTGTAATATTTGAAAATTTTCAAAGTCTATCTTCCTAATTTGAAGTCGAATTCCAACATTTCTTATATATTTGAGTGAGTTTGCATCTAACTTAGTCAGATATCATCGAATAACATCCATTGAAGCCCATTGAGGTCAACTGTCACTTTAAATAATTGAAAATTTTCAAAGTCTATCTTCCTAATTTGAAGTCGAATTTCAACATTTCTTATATATTTGAGTGAGTTTGCATCTAACTTTGTCAGATATCATCGAATAACATCAATTGAAGCCCATTGAGGTCAACTGTCACTTTGTAATAATTGAAAATTTTCAAAGTCTATCTTCCTAATTTGAAGTCGAATTCCAACATTTCTTATATATTTGAGTGAGTTTGCATCTAACTTTGTCAGATATCATCGAATAACATCAATTGAAGCCCATTGAGGTCAACTGTCACTTTGTAATAATTGAAAATTTTCAAAGTCTATCTTCCTAATTTGAAGTCGAATTCCAACATTTCTTATATATTTGAGTGAGTTTGCATCTAACTTAGTCAGATATCATCGAATAACATCGATTGAAGCCCATTGAGGTCAACTGTCACTTTGTAATAATTGAAAATTTTCAAAGTCTATCTTCCTAATTTGAAGTCGAATTCCAACATTTCTTATATATTTGAGTGAGTTTGCATCTAACTTTGTCAGATATCATCGAATAACATCAATTGAAGCCCATTGAGGTCAACTGTCACTTTGTAATAATTGAAAATTTTCAAAGTCTATCTTCCTAATTTGAAGTCGAATTCCAACATTTCTTATATATTTGAGTGAGTTTGCATCTAACTTTGTCAGATATCATCGAATAACATCAATTGAAGCCCATTGAGGTCAACTGTCACTTTGTAATAATTGAAAATTTTCAAAGTCTATCTTCCTAATTTGAAGTCGAATTCCAACATTTCTTATATATTTGAGTGAGTTTGCATCTAACTTTGTCAGATATCATCGAATAACATCCATTGAAGCCCTTTGAGGTCATCTGTCACTTTGTAATAATTGAAAATTTTCAAAGTCTATCTTCCTAATTTGAAGTCGAATTTCAACATTTCTCATATATTTGAGTGAGTTTGCGAATAACTTTGTCATATATCATCGAAAAACATCGATTGAAGCCCATTGAGGTCAATTGTCACTTTGTAATAATTGAAAATTTTCAAAGTCTATCTTCCTGATTTGAAGTCGAATTCCAACATTTCTTATATATTTGAGTGAGTTTGCATCTAACTTTGTCAGATATCATCGAATAACATCAATTGAAGCCCATTGAGGTCATCTGTCACTTTGTGTTAATTAAAAATTTTCAAAGTCCATCTTCCTAATTTGAAGTCGAATTCCAACATTTCTTATATATTTGAGTGAGTTTGCATCTAACTTTGTCTGATATCATCGAATAACATCCATTGAAGCCCATTGAGGTCAACTGTCACTTTGTAATAATTGAAAATTTTCAAAGTCTATCTTCCTAATTTGAAGTCGAATTTCAACATTTCTCATATATTTGAGTGAGTTTGCATCTAACTTTGTCAGATATCACCGAATAACATCCATTGAAGCCCTTTGAGGTCATCTGTCACTTTGTAATAATTGAAAATTTTCAAAGTCTATCTTCCTAATTTGAAGTCGAATTTCAACATTTCTTATATATTTGAGTGAGTTTGCATCTAACTTTGTCAGATATCATCGAATAACATCAATTGAAGCCCATTGAGGTCATCTGTCACTTTGTAATATTTGAAAATTTTCAAAGTCTATCTTCCTAATTTGAAGTCGAATTCCAACATTTCTTATATATTTGAGTGAGTTTGCATCTAACTTAGTCAGATATCATCGAATAACATCCATTGAAGCCCATTGAGGTCAACTGTCACTTTAAATAATTGAAAATTTTCAAAGTCTATCTTCCTAATTTGAAGTCGAATTTCAACATTTCTTATATATTTGAGTGAGTTTGCATCTAACTTTGTCAGATATCATCGAATAACATCAATTGAAGCCCATTGAGGTCAACTGTCACTTTGTAATAATTGAAAATTTTCAAAGTCTATCTTCCTAATTTGAAGTCGAATTCCAACATTTCTTATATATTTGAGTGAGTTTGCATCTAACTTTGTCAGATATCATCGAATAACATCAATTGAAGCCCATTGAGGTCAACTGTCACTTTGTAATAATTGAAAATTTTCAAAGTCTATCTTCCTAATTTGAAGTCGAATTCCAACATTTCTTATATATTTGAGTGAGTTTGCATCTAACTTAGTCAGATATCATCGAATAACATCGATTGAAGCCCATTGAGGTCAACTGTCACTTTGTAATAATTGAAAATTTTCAAAGTCTATCTTCCTAATTTGAAGTCGAATTCCAACATTTCTTATATATTTGAGTGAGTTTGCATCTAACTTTGTCAGATATCATCGAATAACATCAATTGAAGCCCATTGAGGTCAACTGTCACTTTGTAATAATTGAAAATTTTCAAAGTCTATCTTCCTAATTTGAAGTCGAATTCCAACATTTCTTATATATTTGAGTGAGTTTGCATCTAACTTTGTCAGATATCATCGAATAACATCCATTGAAGCCCTTTGAGGTCATCTGTCACTTTGTAATAATTGAAAATTTTCAAAGTCTATCTTCCTAATTTGAAGTCGAATTTCAACATTTCTCATATATTTGAGTGAGTTTGCGAATAACTTTGTCATATATCATCGAAAAACATCGATTGAAGCCCATTGAGGTCAATTGTCACTTTGTAATAATTGAAAATTTTCAAAGTCTATCTTCCTGATTTGAAGTCGAATTCCAACATTTCTTATATATTTGAGTGAGTTTGCATCTAACTTTGTCAGATATCATCGAATAACATCCATTGAAGCCCATTGAGGTCATCTGTCACTTTGTGTTAATTAAAAATTTTCAAAGTCCATCTTCCTAATTTGAAGTCGAATTCCAACATTTCTTATATATTTGAGTGAGTTTGCATCTAACTTTGTCTGATATCATCGAATAACATCCATTGAATCCCATTGAGGTCAACTGTCACTTTGTGTTAATTGAAAATTTTCCAAGTCTATCTTCCTTATTTGAAGTCGAGGTTCAACATTTCTCATATATTTGAGTGAGTTTGCGAATAACTTTTTCATATATCATCGAAAAACATCGATTGAAGCCCATTGAGGTCAACTGTCACTATGTAATAATTGAAAATTTTCAAAGTCTATCTTCCTGATTTGAAGTCGAATTCCAACATTTCTTATATATTTGAGTGAGTTTGCTCTAACTTTATCAAATATCATCGAATAACATCCATTGGAGCCCATTGAGGTCAACTGTCACTTTGTAATAATTGAAAATTTTCAAAGTCTATCTTCCTAATTTGAAGTCGAATTCCAACATTTCTTATATATTTGAGTGAGTTTGCATCTAACTTTGTCAGAGATTATCGAATAACATCCATTGAAGCCCATTGAGGTCAACTGTCACTTTGTAATAATTGAAAATTTTCAAAGTCTATCTTCCTAATTTGAAGTCGAATTTCAACATTTCTCATATATTTGAGTGAGTTTGCATCTAACTTTGTCAGATATCATCGAATAACATCCATTGAAGCCCTTTGAGGTCATCTGTCACTTTGTAATAATTGAAAATTTTCAAAGTCTATCTTCCTAATTTGAAGTCGAATTTCAACATTTCTTATATATTCGAGTGAGTTTGCATCTAACTTTGTCAGATATCATCGAATAACATCAATTGAAGCCCATTGAGGTCATCTGTCACTTTGTAATAATTGAAAATTTTCAAAGTCTATCTTCCTAATTTGAAGTCGAATTCCAACATTTCTTATATATTTGAGTGAGTTTGCATCTAACTTTGTCTGATATCATCGAATAACATCCATTGAATCCCATTGAGGTCAACTGTCACTTTGTGTTAATTGAAAATTTTCCAAGTCTATCTTCCTAATTTGAAGTCGAATTTCAACATTTCTCATATATTTGAGTGAGTTTGCATCTAACTTTGTCAGATATCATCGAATAACATCCATTGAAGCCCTTTGAGGTCATCTGTCACTTTGTAATAATTGAAAATTTTCAAAGTCTATCTTCCTAATTTGAAGTCGAATTTCAACATTTCTTATATATTTGAGTGAGTTTGCATCTAACTTTGTCAGATATCATCGAATAACATCAATTGAAGCCCATTGAGGTCATCTGTCACTTTGTAATAATTGAAAATTTTCAAAGTCTATCTTCCTAATTTGAAGTCGAATTCCAACATTTCTTATATATTTGAGTGAGTTTGCATCTAACTTAGTCAGATATCATCGAATAACATCAATTGAAGCCCATTGAGGTCATCTGTCACTTTGTAATAATTGAAAATTTTCAAAGTCTATCTTCCTAATTTGAAGTCGAATTCCAACATTTCTTATATATTTGAGTGAGTTTGCATCTAACTTAGTCAGATATGATCGAATAACATCCATTGAAGCCCATTGAGGTCAACTGTCACTTTAAATAATTGAAAATTTTCAAAGTCTATCTTCCTAATTTGAAGTCGAATTTCAACATTTCTTATATATTTGAGTGAGTTTGCATCTAACTTTGTCAGATATCATCGAATAACATCAATTGAAGCCCATTGAGGTCAACTGTCACTTTGTAATAATTGAAAATTTTCAAAGTCTATCTTCCTAATTTGAAGTGGAATTTCAACATTTCTCATATATTTGAGTGAGTTTGCGAATAACTTTGTCAGATATCATCGAATAACATCGATTGAATCCCATTGAGGTCAACTGTCACTTTGTAATAATTGAAAATTTTAAAAGTCTATCTTCCTAATTTGAAGTCGAATTCCAACATTTCTTATATATTTGAGTGAGTTTGCATCTAACTTTGTCAGATATCATCGAATAACATCAATTGAAGCCCATTGAGGTCAACTGTCACTTTGTAATAATTGAAAATTTTCAAAGTCTATCTTCCTAATTTGAAGTCGAATTCCAACATTTCTTATATATTTGAGTGAGTTTGCATCTAACTTAGTCAGATATCATCGAATAACATCGATTGAAGCCCATTGAGGTCAACTGTCACTTTGTAATAATTGAAAATTTTCAAAGTCTATCTTCCTAATTGGAAGTCGAATTCCAACATTTCTTATATATTTGAGTGAGTTTGCATCTAACTTTGTCAGATATCATCGAATAACATCCATTGAAGCCCTTTGAGGTCATCTGTCACTTTGTAATAATTGAAAATTTTCAAAGTCTATCTTCCTAATTTGAAGTCGAATTCCAACATTTCTTATATATTTGAGTGAGTTTGCATCTAACTTTGTCAGATATCATCGAATAACATCCATTGAAGCCCTTTGAGGTCATCTGTCACTTTGTAATAATTGAAAATTTTCAAAGTCTATCTTCCTAATTTGAAGTCGAATTTCAACATTTCTCATATATTTGAGTGAGTTTGCGAATAACTTTGTCATATATCATCGAAAAACATCGATTGAAGCCCATTGAGGTCAATTGTCACTTTGTAATAATTGAAAATTTTCAAAGTCTATCTTCCTGATTTGAAGTCGAATTCCAACATTTCTTATATATTTGAGTGAGTTTGCATCTAACTTTGTCAGATATCATCGAATAACATCCATTGAAGCCCATTGAGGTCATCTGTCACTTTGTGTTAATTAAAAATTTTCAAAGTCCATCTTCCTAATTTGAAGTCGAATTCCAACATTTCTTATATATTTGAGTGAGTTTGCATCTAACTTTGTCTGATATCATCGAATAACATCCATTGAATCCCATTGAGGTCAACTGTCACTTTGTGTTAATTGAAAATTTTCCAAGTCTATCTTCCTTATTTGAAGTCGAATTTCAACATTTCTCATATATTTGAGTGAGTTTGCGAATAACTTTGTCAGATATCATCGAATAACATCGATTGAAGCCCATTGAGGTCAACTGTCACTTTGTAATAATTGAAAATTTTCAAAGTCTATCTTCCTAATTTGAAGTCGAATTCCAACATTTCTTATATATTTGAGTGAGTTTGCATCTAACTTTGTCAGATATCATCGAATAACATCAATTGAAGCCCATTGAGGTCAACTGTCACTTTGTAATAATTGAAAATTTTCAAAGTCTATCTTCCTAATTTGAAGTCGAATTCCAACATTTCTTATATATTTGAGTGAGTTTGCATCTAACTTTGTCAGATATCATCGAATAACATCCATTGAAGCCCTTTGAGGTCATCTGTCACTTTGTAATAATTGAAAATTTTCAAAGTCTATCTTCCTAATTTGAAGTCGAATTTCAAACATTTCTCATATATTTGAGTGAGTTTGCGAATAACTTTGTCATATATCATCGAAAAACATCAATTGAAGCCCATTGAGGTCAATTGTCACTTTGTAATAATTGAAAATTTTCAAAGTCTATCTTCCTAATTTGAAGTCGAATTTCAACATTTCTCATATATTTGAGTGAGTTTGCATCTAACTTTGTCAGATATCATCGAATAACATCAATTGAAGCCCATTGAGGTCAATTGTCACTTTGTAATAATTGAAAATTTTCAAAGTCTAATCTTCCTAATTTGAAGTCGAATTCCAACATTTCTTATATATTTGAGTGAGTTTGCATCTAACTTTGTCTGATATCATCGAATAACATCCATTGAAGCCCATTGAGGTCAACTGTCACTTTGTAATAATTGAAAATTTTCAAAGTCTATCTTCCTAATTTGAAGTCGAATTCCAACATTTCTTATATATTTGAGTGAGTTTGCATCTAACTTAGTCAGATATCATCGAATAACATCGATTGAAGCCCATTGAGGTCAACTGTCACTTTGTAATAATTGAAAATTTTCAAAGTCTATCTTCCTAATTTGAAGTCGAATTCCAACATTTCTTATATATTTGAGTGAGTTTGCATCTAACTTTGTCAGATATCATCGAATAACATCCATTGAAGCCCTTTGAGGTCATCTGTCACTTTGTAATTAATTGAAAAATTTTCAAAGTCTATCTTCCTAATTTGAAGTCGAATTCCAACATTTCTTATATATTTGAGTGAGTTTGCATCTAACTTTGTCAGATATCATCGAATAACATCCATTGAAGCCCTTTGAGGTCATCTGTCACTTTGTAATAATTGAAAATTTTTCAAAGTCTATCTTCCTAATTTGAAGTCGAATTTCAACATTTCTCATATATTTGAGTGAGTTTGCGAATAACTTTGTCATATATCATCGAAAAACATCGATTGAAGCCCATTGAGGTCAATTGTCACTTTGTAATAATTGAAAATTTTCAAAGTCTATCTTCCTAATTTGAAGTCGAATTCCAACATTTCTTATATATTTGAGTGAGTTTGCATCTAACTTAGTCAGATATCATCGAATAACATCCATTGAAGCCCATTGAGGTCAACTGTCACTTTAAATAATTGAAAATTTTCAAAGTCTATCTTCCTAATTTGAAGTCGAATTTCAACATTTCTTATATATTTGAGTGAGTTTGCATCTAACTTTGTCTGATATCATCGAATAACATCCATTGAAGCCCATTGAGGTCAACTGTCACTTTGTGTTAATTGAAAATTTTCAAAGTCTATCTTCCTAATTTGAAGTCGAATTCCAACATTTCTTATATATTTGAGTGAGTTTGCATCTAACTTTGTCAGATATCATCGAATAACATCCACTGAAGCCCATTGAGGTCAACTGTTACTTTGTAATAATTGAAAATTTTCAAAGTCTATCTTCCTAATTTGAAGTCGAATTTCAACATTTCTCATATATTTGAGTGAGTTTGCATCTAACTTTGTCAGATATCATCGAATAACATCCATTGAAGCCCTTTGAGGTCATCTGTCACTTTGTAATAATTGAAAATTTTCAAAGTCTATCTTCCTAATTTGAAGTCGAATTCCAACATTTCTTATATATTTGAGTGAGTTTGCATCTAACTTTGTCAGATATCATCGAATAACATCAATTGAAGCCCATTGAGGTCAACTATCACTTTGTAATAATTGAAAATTTTCAAAGTCTATCTTCCTAATTTGAAGTCGAATTCCAACATTTCTTATATATTTGAGTGAGTTTGCATCTAACTTTGTCAGATATCATCGAATAACATCAATTGAAGCCCATTGAGGTCAACTGTCACTTTGTAATAATTGAAAATTTTCAAAGTCTATCTTCCTAATTTGAAGTCGAATTCCAACATTTCTTATATATTTGAGTGAGTTTGCATCTAACTTTGTCAGATATCATCGAATAACATCCATTGAAGCCCATTGAGGTCAACTGTCACTTTGTAATAATTGAAAATTTTCAAAGTCTATCTTCCTAATTTGAAGTCGAATTTCAACATTTCTCATATATTTGATTGAGTTTGCATCTAACTTTGTCAGATATCATCGAATAACATCCATTGAAGCCCTTTGAGGTCATCTGTCACTTTGTAATAATTGAAAATTTTCAAAGTCTATCTTCCTAATTTGAAGTCGAATTTCAACATTTCTTATATATTTGAGTGAGTTTGCATCTAACTTTGTCAGATATCATCGAATAACATCAATTGAAGCCCATTGAGGTCATCTGTCACTTTGTAATAATTGAAAATTTTCAAAGTCTATCTTCCTAATTTGAAGTCGAATTTCAACATTTCTCATATATTTGAGTGAGTTTGCATCTAACTTTGTCAGATATCATCGAATAACATCCATTGAAGCCCTTTGAGGTCATCTGTCACTTTGTAATAATTGAAAATTTTCAAAGTCTATCTTCCTAATTTGAAGTCGAATTTCAACATTTCTTATATATTTGAGTGAGTTTGCATCTAACTTTGTCAGATATCATCGAATAACATCAATTGAAGCCCATTGAGGTCATCTGTCACTTTGTAATAATTGAAAATTTTCAAAGTCTATCTTCCTAATTTGAAGTCGAATTCCAACATTTCTTATATATTTGAGTGAGTTTGCATCTAACTTAGTCAGATATCATCGAATAACATCCATTGAAGCCCATTGAGGTCAACTGTCACTTTAAATAATTGAAAATTTTCAAAGTCTATCTTCCTAATTTGAAGTCGAATTTCAACATTTCTTATATATTTGAGTGAGTTTGCATCTAACTTTGTCAGATATCATCGAATAACATCAATTGAAGCCCATTGAGGTCAACTGTCACTTTGTAATAATTGAAAATTTTCAAAGTCTATCTTCCTAATTTAAAGTCGAATTCCAACATTTCTTATATATTTGAGTGAGTTTGCATCTAACTTTGTCAGATATCATCGAATATCATCAATTGAAGCCCATTGAGGTCAACTGTCACTTTGTAATAATTGAAAATTTTCAAAGTCTATCTTCCTAATTTGAAGTCGAATTCCAACATTTCTTATATATTTGAGTGAGTTTGCATCTAACTTAGTCAGATATCATCGAATAACATCGATTGAAGCCCATTGAGGTCAACTGTCACTTTGTAATAATTGAAAATTTTCAAAGTCTATCTTCCTAATTTGAAGTCGAATTCCAACAATTCTTATATATTTGAGTGAGTTTGCATCTAACTTTGTCAGATATCATCGAATAACATCAATTGAAGCCCATTGAGGTCAACTGTCACTTTGTAATAATTGAAAATTTTCAAAGTCTATCTTCCTAATTTGAAGTCGAATTCCAACATTTCTTATATATTTGAGTGAGTTTGCATCTAACTTTGTCAGATATCATCGAATAACATCGATTGAAGCCCATTGAGGTCAACTGTCACTTTGTAATAATTGAAAATTTTCAAAGTCTATCTTCCTAATTTGAAGTCGAATTCCAACATTTCTTATATATTTGAGTGAGTTTGCATCTAACTTTGTCAGATATCATCGAATAACATCCATTGAAGCCCTTTGAGGTCATCTGTCACTTTGTAATAATTGAAAATTTTCAAAGTCTATCTTCCTAATTTGAAGTCGAATTTCAACATTTCTCATATATTTGAGTGAGTTTGCATCTAACTTTGTCAGATATCATCGAATAACATCCATTGAAGCCCTTTGAGGTCATCTGTCACTTTGTAATAATTGAAAATTTTCAAAGTCTATCTTCCTAATTTGAAGTCGAATTTCAACATTTCTCATATATTTGAGTGAGTTTGCGAATAACTTTGTCATATATCATCGAAAAACATCGATTGAAGCCCATTGAGGTCAATTGTCACTTTGTAATAATTGAAAATTTTCAAAGTCTATCTTCCTGATTTGAAGTCGAATTCCAACATTTCTTATATATTTGAGTGAGTTTGCATCTAACTTTGTCAGATATCATCGAATAACATCCATTGAAGCCCATTGAGGTCAACTGTCACTTTGTAATAATTGAAAATTTTCAAAGTCTATCTTCCTAATTTGAAGTCGAATTTCAACATTTCTCATATATTTGAGTGAGTTTGCATCTAACTTTGTCAGATATCATCGAATAACATCCATTGAAGCCCATTGAGGTCAATTGTCACTTTGTAATAATTGAAAATTTTCAAAGTCTATCTTCCTAATTTGAAGTCGAATTTCAACATTTCTCATATATTTGAGTGAGTTTGCGAATAACTTTGTCATATATCATCGAAAAACATCGATTGAAGCCCATTGAGGTCAATTGTCACTTTGTAATAATTGAAAATTTTCAAAGTCTATCTTCCTGATTTGAAGTCGAATTTCAAAATTTCTCATATATTTGAGTGAGTTTGCATCTAACTTTGTCAGATATCATCGAATAACATCCATTGAAGCCCTTTGAGGTCATCTGTCACTTTGTAATAATTGAAAATTTTCAAAGTCTATCTTCCTAATTTGAAGTCGAATTTCAACATTTCTTATATATTTGAGTGAGTTTGCATCTAACTTTGTCAGATATCATCGAATAACATCAATTGAAGCCCATTGAGGTCATCTGTCACTTTGTAATAATTGAAAATTTTCAAAGTCTATCTTCCTAATTTGAAGTCGAATTCCAACATTTCTTATATATTTGAGTGAGTTTGCATCTAACTTAGTCAGATATCATCGAATAACATCCATTGAAGCCCATTGAGGTCAACTGTCACTTTAAATAATTGAAAATTTTCAAAGTCTATCTTCCTAATTTGAAGTCGAATTCCAACATTTCTTGTATATTTGAGTGAGTTTGCATCTAACTTAGTCAGATATCATCGAATAACATCGATTGAAGCCCATTGAGGTCAACTGTCACTTTGTAATAATTGAAAATTTTCAAAGTCTATCTTCCTAATTTGAAGTCGAATTCCAACATTTCTTATATATTTGAGTGAGTTTGCATCTAACTTTGTCAGATATCATCGAATAACATCAATTGAAGCCCATTGAGGTCAACTGTCACTTTGAAATAATTGAAAATTTTCAAAGTCTATCTTCCTAATTTGAAGTCGAATTCCAACATTTCTTGTATATTTGAGTGAGTTTGCATCTAACTTAGTCAGATATCATCGAATAACATCGATTGAAGCCCATTGAGGTCAACTGTCACTTTGTAATAATTGAAAATTTTCAAAGTCTATCTTCCTGATTTGAAGTCGAATTTCAACATTTCTCATATATTTGAGTGAGTTTGCATCTAACTTTGTCATATATCATCGAAAAACATCGATTGAAGCCCATTGAGGTCAATTGTCACTTTGTAATAATTGAAAATTTTCAAAGTCTATCTTCCTGATTTGAAGTCGAATTTCAACATTTCTCATATATTTGAGTGAGTTTGCATCTAACTTTGTCAGATATCATCGAATAACATCCATTGAAGCCCTTTGAGGTCATCTGTCACTTTGTAATAATTGAAAATATTCAAAGTCTATCTTCCTAATTTGAAGTCGAATTCCAACATTTCTTATATATTTGAGTGAGTTTGCATCTAACTTTGTCAGATATCATCGAATAACATCAATTGAAGCCCATTGAGGTCAACTGTCACTTTGTAATAATTGAAAATTTTCAAAGTCTATCTTCCTAATTTAAAGTCGAATTCCAACATTTCTTATATATTTGAGTGAGTTTGCATCTAACTTTGTCAGATATCATCGAATAACATCAATTGAAGCCCATTGAGGTCAACTGTCACTTTGAAATAATTGAAAATTTTCAAAGTCTATCTTCCTAATTTGAAGTCGAATTCCAACATTTCTTATATATTTGAGTGAGTTTGCATCTAACTTAGTCAGATATCATCGAATAACATCGATTGAAGCCCATTGAGGTCAACTGTCACTTTGTAATAATTGAAAATTTTCAAAGTCTATCTTCCTAATTTGAAGTCGAATTCCAACATTTCTCATATATTTGAGTGAGTTTGCATCTAACTTTGTCAGATATCATCGAATAACATCAATTGAAGCCCATTGAGGTCAACTGTCACTTTGTAATAATTGAAAATTTTCAAAGTCTATCTTCCTAATTTGAAGTCGAATTCCAACATTTCTTATATATTTGAGTGAGTTTGCATCTAACTTTGTCAGATATCATCGAATAACATCGATTGAAGCCCATTGAGGTCAACTGTCACTTTGTAATAATTGAAAATTTTCAAAGTCTATCTTCCTAATTTGAAGTCGAATTCCAACATTTCTTATATATTTGAGTGAGTTTGCATCTAACTTTGTCAGATATCATCGAATAACATCCATTGAAGCCCTTTGAGGTCATCTGTCACTTTGTAATAATTGAAAATTTTCAAAGTCTATCTTCCTAATTTGAAGTCGAATTTCAACATTTCTCATATATTTGAGTGAGTTTGCATCTAACTTTGTCAGATATAATCGAATAACATCCATTGAAGCCCATTGAGGTCAACTGTCACTTTGTAATAATTGAAAATTTTCAAAGTCTATCTTCCTAATTTGAAGTCGAATTTCAACATTTCTCATATATTTGAGTGAGTTTGCATCTAACTTTGTCAGATATCATCGAATAACATCCATTGAAGCCCATTGAGGTCAATTGTCACTTTGTAATAATTGAAAATTTTCAAAGTCTATCTTCCTAATTTGAAGTCGAATTTCAACATTTCTCATATATTTGAGTGAGTTTGCATCTAACTTTGTCAGATATCATCGAATAACATCCATTGAAGCCCATTGAGGTCAATTGTCACTTTGTAATAATTGAAAATTTTCAAAGTCTATCTTCCTAATTTGAAGTCGAATTTCAACATTTCTCATATATTTGAGTGAGTTTGCGAATAACTTTGTCATATATCATCGAAAAACATCGATTGAAGCCCATTGAGGTCAATTGTCACTTTGTAATAATTGAAAATTTTCAAAGTCTATCTTCCTAATTTGAAGTCGAATTCCAACATTTCTTATATATTTGAGTGAGTTTGCATCTAACTTTGTCAGATATCATCGAATAACATCCATTGAAGCCCATTGAGGTCAATTGTCACTTTGTAATAATTGAAAATTTTCAAAGTCTATCTTCCTGATTTGAAGTCGAATTCCAACATTTCTTATATATTTGAGTGAGTTTGCATCTAACTTTGTCAGATATAATCGAATAACATCCATTGAAGCCCATTGAGGTCAACTGTCACTTTGTAATAATTGAAAATTTTCAAAGTCTATCTTCCTAATTTGAAGTCGAATTTCAACATTTCTCATATATTTGAGTGAGTTTGCATCTAACTTTGTCAGATATCATCGAATAACATCCATTGAAGCCCATTGAGGTCAATTGTCACTTTGTAATAATTGAAAATTTTCAAAGTCTATCTTCCTAATTTGAAGTCGAATTTCAACATTTCTCATATATTTGAGTGAGTTTGCGAATAACTTTGTCATATATCATCGAAAAACATCGATTGAAGCCCATTGAGGTCAATTGTCACTTTGTAATAATTGAAAATTTTCAAAGTCTATCTTCCTGATTTGAAGTCGAATTCCAACATTTCTTATATATTTGAGTGAGTTTGCATCTAACTTTGTCAGATATCATCGAATAACATCCATTGAAGCCCATTGAGGTCAACTGTCACTTTGTAATAATTGAAAATTTTCAAAGTCTATCTTCCTAATTTGAAGTCGAATTTCAACATTTCTCATATATTTGAGTGAGTTTGCATCTAACTTTGTCAGATATCATCGAATAACATCCATTGAAGCCCTTTGAGGTCATCTGTCACTTTGTAATAATTGAAAATTTTCAAAGTCTATCTTCCTAATTTGAAGTCGAATTTCAACATTTCTCATATATTTGAGTGAGTTTGCGAATAACTTTGTCATATATCATCGAAAAACATCGATTGAAGCCCATTGAGGTCAATTGTCACTTTGTAATAATTGAAAATTTTCAAAGTCTATCTTCCTGATTTGAAGTAGAATTCCAACATTTCTTATATATTTGAGTGAGTTTGCATCTAACTTTGTCAGATATCATCGAATAACATCCATTGAAGCCCATTGAGGTCAACTGTCACTTTGTAATAATTGAAAATTTTCAAAGTCTATCTTCCTAATTTGAAGTCGAATTTCAACATTTCTCATATATTTGAGTGAGTTTGCATCTAACTTTGTCAGATATCATCGAATAACATCCATTAAAGCCCATTGAGGTCAATTGTCACTTTGTAATAATTGAAAATTTTCAAAGTCTATCTTCCTAATTTGAAGTCGAATTTCAACATTTCTCATATATTTGAGTGAGTTTGCGAATAACTTTGTCATATATCATCGAAAAACATCGATTGAAGCCCATTGAGGTCAATTGTCACTTTGTAATAATTGAAAATTTTCAAAGTCTATCTTCCTGATTTGAAGTCGAATTCCAACATTTCTTATATATTTGAGTGAGTTTGCAGCTAACTTTGTCAGATATCATCGAATAACATCCATTGAAGCCCATTGAGGTCAACTGTCACTTTGTAATAATTGAAAATTTTCAAAGTCTATCTTCCTAATTTGAAGTCGAATTTCAACATTTCTCATATATTTGAGTGAGTTTGCATCTAACTTTGTCAGATATCATCGAATAACATCCATTGAAGCCCTTTGAGGTCATCTGTCACTTTGTAATAATTGAAAATTTTCAAAGTCTATCTTCCTAATTTGAAGTCGAATTCCAACATTTCTTATATATTTGAGTGATTTTGCATCTAACTTTGTCAGATATCATCGAATAACATCAATTGAAGCCCATTGAGGTCAACTGTCACTTTGTAATAATTGAAAATTTTCAAAGTCTATCTTCCTAATTTGAAGTCGAATTCCAACATTTCTTATATATTTGAGTGAGTTTGCATCTAACTTTGTCAGATATCATCGAATAACATCGATTGAAGCCCATTGAGGTCAACTGTCACTTTGTAATAATTGAAAATTTTCAAAGTCTATCTTCCTAATTTGAAGTCGAATTCCAACATTTCTTATATATTTGAGTGAGTTTGCATCTAACTTTGTCAGATATCATCGAATAACATCCATTGAAGCCCTTTGAGGTCATCTGTCACTTTGTAATAATTGAAATTTTCAAAGTCTATCTTCCTAATTTGAAGTCGAATTTCAACATTTCTCATATATTTGAGTGAGTTTGCATCTAACTTTGTCAGATATAATCGAATAACATCCATTGAAGCCCATTGAGGTCAACTGTCACTTTGTAATAATTGAAAATTTTCAAAGTCTATCTTCCTAATTTGAAGTCGAATTTCAACATTTCTCATATATTTGAGTGAGTTTGCATCTAACTTTGTCAGATATCATCGAATAACATCCATTGAAGCCCATTGAGGTCAATTGTCACTTTGTAATAATTGAAAATTTTCAAAGTCTATCTTCCTAATTTGAAGTCGAATTTCAACATTTCTCATATATTTGAGTGAGTTTGCATCTAAGTTTGTCAGATATCATCGAATAACATCCATTGAAGCCCATTGAGGTCAATTGTCACTTTGTAATAATTGAAAATTTTCAAAGTCTATCTTCCTAATTTGAAGTCGAATTTCAACATTTCTCATATATTTGAGTGAGTTTGCGAATAACTTTGTCATATATCATCGAAAAACATCGATTGAAGCCCATTGAGGTCAATTGTCACTTTGTAATAATTGAAAATTTTCAAAGTCTATCTTCCTAATTTGAAGTCGAATTCCAACATTTCTTATATATTTGAGTGAGTTTGCATCTAACTTTGTCAGATATCATCGAATAACATCCATTGAAGCCCTTTGAGGTCATCTGTCACTTTGTAATAATTGAAAATTTTCAAAGTCTATCTTCCTAATTTGAAGTCGAATTTCAACATTTCTCATATATTTGAGTGAGTTTGCATCTAACTTTGTCAGATATAATCGAATAACATCCATTGAAGCCCATTGAGGTCAACTGTCACTTTGTAATAATTGAAAATTTTCAAAGTCTATCTTCCTAATTTGAAGTCGAATTTCAACATTTCTCATATATTTGAGTGAGTTTGCATCTAACTTTGTCAGATATCATCGAATAACATCCATTGAAGCCCATTGAGGTCAATTGTCACTTTGTAATAATTGAAAATTTTCAAAGTCTATCTTCCTAATTTGAAGTCGAATTTCAACATTTCTCATATATTTGAGTGAGTTTGCATCTAACTTTGTCAGATATCATCGAATAACATCCATTGAAGCCCATTGAGGTCAATTGTCACTTTGTAATAATTGAAAATTTTCAAAGTCTATCTTCCTGATTTGAAGTCGAATTCCAACATTTCTTATATATTTGAGTGAGTTTGCATCTAACTTTGTCAGATATAATCGAATAACATCCATTGAAGCCCATTGAGGTCAACTGTCACTTTGTAATAATTGAAAATTTTCAAAGTCTATCTTCCTAATTTGAAGTCGAATTTCAACATTTCTCATATATTTGAGTGAGTTTGCATCTAACTTTGTCAGATATCATCGAATAACATCCATTGAAGCCCATTGAGGTCAATTGTCACTTTGTAATAATTGAAAATTTTCAAAGTCTATCTTCCTAATTTGAAGTCGAATTTCAACATTTCTCATATATTTGAGTGAGTTTGCGAATAACTTTGTCATATATCATCGAAAAACATCGATTGAAGCCCATTGAGGTCAATTGTCACTTTGTAATAATTGAAAATTTTCAAAGTCTATCTTCCTGATTTGAAGTCGAATTCCAACATTTCTTATATATTTGAGTGAGTTTGCATCTAACTTTGTCAGATATCATCGAATAACATCCATTGAAGCCCATTGAGGTCAACTGTCACTTTGTAATAATTGAAAATTTTCAAAGTCTATCTTCCTAATTTGAAGTCGAATTTCAACATTTCTCATATATTTGAGTGAGTTTGCATCTAACTTTGTCAGATATCATCGAATAACATCCATTGAAGCCCATTGAGGTCAATTGTCACTTTGTAATAATTGAAAATTTTCAAAGTCTATCTTCCTAATTTGAAGTCGAATTTCAACATTTCTCATATATTTGAGTGAGTTTGCATCTAACTTTGTCAGATATCATCGAATAACATCCATTGAAGCCCATTGAGGTCAATTGTCACTTTGTAATAATTGAAAATTTTCAAAGTCTATCTTCCTAATTTGAAGTCGAATTTCAACATTTCTCATATATTTGAGTGAGTTTGCATCTAACTTTGTCAGATATCATCGAATAACATCCATTGAAGCCCATTGAGGTCAATTGTCACTTTGTAATAATTGAAAATTTTCAAAGTCTATCTTCCTGATTTGAAGTCGAATTCCAACATTTCTTATATATTTGAGTGAGTTTGCATCTAACTTTGTCAGATATAATCGAATAACATCCATTGAAGCCCATTGAGGTCAACTGTCACTTTGTAATAATTGAAAATTTTCAAAGTCTATCTTCCTAATTTGAAGTCGAATTTCAACATTTCTCATATATTTGAGTGAGTTTGCATCTAACTTTGTCAGATATCATCGAATAACATCCATTGAAGCCCATTGAGGTCAATTGTCACTTTGTAATAATTGAAAATTTTCAAAGTCTATCTTCCTAATTTGAAGTCGAATTTCAACATTTCTCATATATTTGAGTGAGTTTGCGAATAACTTTGTCATATATCATCGAAAAACATCGATTGAAGCCCATTGAGGTCAATTGTCACTTTGTAATAATTGAAAATTTTCAAAGTCTATCTTCCTGATTTGAAGTCGAATTCCAACATTTCTTATATATTTGAGTGAGTTTGCATCTAACTTTGTCAGATATCATCGAATAACATCCATTGAAGCCCATTGAGGTCAACTGTCACTTTGTAATAATTGAAAATTTTCAAAGTCTATCTTCCTAATTTGAAGTCGAATTTCAACATTTCTCATATATTTGAGTGAGTTTGCATCTAACTTTGTCAGATATCATCGAATAACATCCATTGAAGCCCTTTGAGGTCATCTGTCACTTTGTAATAATTGAAAATTTTCAAAGTCTATCTTCCTAATTTGAAGTCGAATTTCAACATTTCTCATATATTTGAGTGAGTTTGCGAATAACTTTGTCATATATCATCGAAAAACATCGATTGAAGCCCATTGAGGTCAATTGTCACTTTGTAATAATTGAAAATTTTCAAAGTCTATCTTCCTGATTTGAAGTCGAATTCCAACATTTCTTATATATTTGAGTGAGTTTGCATCTAACTTTGTCAGATATCATCGAATAACATCCATTGAAGCCCATTGAGGTCAACTGTCACTTTGTAATAATTGAAAATTTTCAAAGTCTATCTTCCTAATTTGAAGTCGAATTTCAACATTTCTCATATATTTGAGTGAGTTTGCATCTAACTTTGTCAGATATCATCGAATAACATCCATTAAAGCCCATTGAGGTCAATTGTCACTTTGTAATAATTGAAAATTTTCAAAGTCTATCTTCCTAATTTGAAGTCGAATTTCAACATTTCTCATATATTTGAGTGAGTTTGCGAATAACTTTGTCATATATCATCGAAAAACATCGATTGAAGCCCATTGAGGTCAATTGTCACTTTGTAATAATTGAAAATTTTCAAAGTCTATCTTCCTGATTTGAAGTCGAATTCCAACATTTCTTATATATTTGAGTGAGTTTGCAGCTAACTTTGTCAGATATCATCGAATAACATCCATTGAAGCCCATTGAGGTCAACTGTCACTTTGTAATAATTGAAAATTTTCAAAGTCTATCTTCCTAATTTGAAGTCGAATTTCAACATTTCTCATATATTTGAGTGAGTTTGCATCTAACTTTGTCAGATATCATCGAATAACATCCATTGAAGCCCTTTGAGGTCATCTGTCACTTTGTAATAATTGAAAATTTTCAAAGTCTATCTTCCTAATTTGAAGTCGAATTTCAACATTTCTCATATATTTGAGTGAGTTTGCGAATAACTTTGTCATATATCATCGAAAAACATCGATTGAAGCCCATTGAGGTCAATTGTCACTTTGTAATAATTGAAAATTTTCAAAGTCTATCTTCCTAATTTGAAGTCGAATTCCAACATTTCTTATATATTTGAGTGAGTTTGCATCTAACTTAGTCAGATATCATCGAATAACATCCATTGAAGCCCATTGAGGTCAACTGTCACTTTAAATAATTGAAAATTTTCAAAGTCTATCTTCCTAATTTGAAGTCGAATTTCAACATTTCTTATATATTTGAGTGAGTTTGCATCTAACTTTGTCTGATATCATCGAATAACATCCATTGAAGCCCATTGAGGTCAACTGTCACTTTGTGTTAATTGAAAATTTTCAAAGTCTATCTTCCTAATTTGAAGTCGAATTCCAACATTTCTTATATATTTGAGTGAGTTCGCATCTAACTTTGTCAGATATCATCGAATAACATCCATTGAAGCCCATTGAGGTCAACTGTCACTTTGTAATAATTGAAAATTTTCAAAGTCTATCTTCCTAATTTGAAGTCGAATTTCAACATTTCTCATATATTTGAGTGAGTTTGCATCTAACTTTGTCAGATATCATCGAATAACATCAATTGAAGCCCATTGAGGTCATCTGTCATTTTGTAATAATTGAAAATTTTCAAAGTCTATCTTCCTAATTTGAAGTCGAATTCCAACATTTCTTATATATTTGAGTGAGTTTGCATCTAACTTTGTCAGATATCATCGAATAACATCCATTGAAGCCCTTTGAGGTCATCTGTCACTTTGTAATAATTGAAAATTTTCAAAGTCTATCTTCCTAATTTGAAGTCGAATTTCAACATTTCTCATATATTTGAGTGAGTTTGCGAATAACTTTGTCATATATCATCGAAAAACATCGATTGAAGCCCATTGAGGTCAATTGTCACTTTGTAATAATTGAAAATTTTCAAAGTCTATCTTCCTAATTTGAAGTCGAATTTCAACATTTCTCATATATTTGAGTGAGTTTGCGAATAACTTTGTCATATATCATCGAAAAACATCGATTGAAGCCCATTGAGGTCAATTGTCACTTTGTAATAATTGAAAATTTTCAAAGTCTATCTTCCTGATTTGAAGTCGAATTCCAACATTTCTTATATATTTGAGTGAGTTTGCATCTAACTTTGTCAGATATCATCGAATAACATCCATTGAAGCCCATTGAGGTCAACTGTCACTTTGTAATAATTGAAAATTTTCAAAGTCTATCTTCCTAATTTGAAGTCGAATTTCAACATTTCTCATATATTTGAGTGAGTTTGCATCTAACTTTGTCAGATATCATCGAATAACATCCATTGAAGCCCTTTGAGGTCATCTGTCACTTTGTAATAATTGAAAATTTTCAAAGTCTATCTTCCTAATTTGAAGTCGAATTTCAACATTTCTCATATATTTGAGTGAGTTTGCGAATAACTTTGTCATATATCATCGAAAAACATCGATTGAAGCCCATTGAGGTCAATTGTCACTTTGTAATAATTGAAAATTTTCAAAGTCTATCTTCCTAATTTGAAGTCGAATTTCAACATTTCTCACATATTTGAGTGAGTTTGCATCTAACTTTGTCAGATATCATCGAATAACATCCATTGAAGCCCTTTGAGGTCATCTGTCACTTTGTAATAATTGAAAATTTTCAAAGTCTATCTTCCTAATTTGAAGTCGAATTTCAACATTTCTTATATATTTGAGTGAGTTTGCATCTAACTTTGTCAGATATCATCGAATAACATCAATTGAAGCCCATTGAGGTCATCTGTCACTTTGTAATAATTGAAAATTTTCAAAGTCTATCTTCCTAATTTGAAGTCGAATTCCAACATTTCTTATATATTTGAGTGAGTTTGCATCTAACTTAGTCAGATATCATCGAATAACATCCATTGAAGCCCATTGAGGTCAACTGTCACTTTAAATAATTGAAAATTTTCAAAGTCTATCTTCCTAATTTGAAGTCGAATTTCAACATTTCTTATATATTTGAGTGAGTTTGCATCTAACTTTGTCAGATATCATCGAATAACATCAATTGAAGCCCATTGAGGTCAACTGTCACTTTGTAATAATTGAAAATTTTCAAAGTCTATCTTCCTAATTTGAAGTCGAATTTCAACATTTCTCATATATTTGAGTGAGTTTGCGAATAACTTTGTCATATATCATCGAAAAACATCGATTGAAGCCCATTGAGGTCAATTGTCACTTTGTAATAATTGAAAATTTTCAAAGTCTATCTTCCTAATTTGAAGTCGAATTTCAACATTTCTCATATATTTGAGTGAGTTTGCATCTAACTTTGTCAGATATCATCGAATAACATCCATTGAAGCCCTTTGAGGTCATCTGTCACTTTGTAATAATTGAAAATTTTCAAAGTCTATCTTCCTAATTTGAAGTCGAATTCCAACATTTCTTATATATTTGAGTGAGTTTGCATCTAACTTTGTCAGATATCATCGAATAACATCCATTGAAGCCCATTGAGGTCAACTGTCACTTTGTAATAATTGAAAATTTTCAAAGTCTATCTTCCTAATTTGAAGTCGAATTTCAACATTTCTCATATATTTGAGTGAGTTTGCATCTAACTTTGTCAGATATCATCGAATAACATCCATTGAAGCCCTTTGAGGTCATCTGTCACTTTGTAATAATTGAAAATTTTCAAAGTCTATCTTCCTAATTTGAAGTCGAATTTCAACATTTCTCATATATTTGAGTGAGTTTGCGAATAACTTTGTCATATATCATCGAAAAACATCGATTGAAGCCCATTGAGGTCAATTGTCACTTTGTAATAATTGAAAATTTTCAAAGTCTATCTTCCTAATTTGAAGTCGAATTTCAACATTTCTCATATATTTGAGTGAGTTTGCATCTAACTTTGTCAGATATCATCGAATAACATCCATTAAAGCCCTTTGAGGTCATCTGTCACTTTGTAATAATTGAAAATTTTCAAAGTCTATCTTCCTAATTTGAAGTCGAATTTCAACATTTCTTATATATTTGAGTGAGTTTGCATCTAACTTTGTCAGATATCATCGAATAACATCAATTGAAGCCCATTGAGGTCATCTGTCACTTTGTAATAATTGAAAATTTTCAAATTCTATCTTCCTAATTTGAAGTCGAATTCCAACATTTCTTATATATTTGAGTGAGTTTGCATCTAACTTAGTCAGATATCATCGAATAACATCCATTGAAGCCCATTGAGGTCAACTGTCACTTTAAATAATTGAAAATTTTCAAAGTCTATCTTCCTAATTTGAAGTCGAATTTCAACATTTCTTATATATTTGAGTGAGTTTGCATCTAACTTTGTCAGATATCATCGAATAACATCAATTGAAGCCCATTGAGGTCAACTGTCACTTTGTAATAATTGAAAATTTTCAAAGTCTATCTTCCTAATTTGAAGTCGAATTCCAACATTTCTTATATATTTGAGTGAGTTTGCATCTAACTTTGTCAGATATCATCGAATAACATCCATTGAAGCCCATTGAGGTCAACTGTCACTTTGTAATAATTGAAAATTTTCAAAGAATATCTTCCTAATTTGAAGTCGAATTTCAACATTTCTCATATATTTGAGTGAGTTTGCATCTAACTTTGTCAGATATCATCGAATAACATCCATTGAAGCCCTTTGAGGTCATCTGTCACTTTGTAATAATTGAAAATTTTCAAAGTCTATCTTCCTAATTTGAAGTCGAATTTCAACATTTCTTATATATTTGAGTGAGTTTGCATCTAACTTTGTCAGATATCATCGAATAACATCAATTGAAGCCCATTGAGGTCAACTGTCACTTTGTAATAATTGAAAATTTTCAAAGTCTATCTTCCTGATTTGAAGTCGAATTCCAACATTTCTTATATATTTGAGTGAGTTTGCATCTAACTTTGTCAGATATCATCGAATAACATCCATTGAAGCCCATTGAGGTCAACTGTCACTTTGTAATAATTGAAAATTTTCAAAGTCTATCTTCCTAATTTGAAGTCGAATTTCAACATTTCTCATATATTTGAGTGAGTTTGCATCTAACTTTGTCAGATATCATCGAATAACATCCATTGAAGCCCTTTGAGGTCATCTGTCACTTTGTAATAATTGAAAATTTTCAAAGTCTATCTTCCTAATTTGAAGTCGAATTTCAACATTTCTTATATATTTGAGTGAGTTTGCATCTAACTTTGTCAGATATCATCAGTAGATGAACAACGTATGCACGACTACAGAAATAGGGAAAACCGTGTGTTAGAGAGAGAGCAGCGAGACAATGTGTAAGAGAGAGAGAGAGAGAGACTTCGTTTTTGCGCATGCGTAAAGTTTCGTTGCGATGAGCGGGAGCGCTAATATACCAGGTCGGTTAAAAGTCTTTGGGTTTTAAAAAATTATATATATATCATTATTATTCGCTAATCTTGTAACATAAAAGTATAACGTATAAATAAAAAGAGATTTTTGTCAATGTAAGGTATCACACACGTAATCGAGACAGATTTGTTGCGATGATATACCAGGTCGGTTAAAAGTCTTTGGGTTTTTTAAAAATTATATATTCCGTTATTAATGTGATTGGAAATTAGTTTTTTGAGGATAGCAGAAGAGTGAAGATCATGTTAATCATTATATTAGCTGCAGTACTATGTCCAGTACTATGCGTTGTCGACCAACAGTATGCTATGAAGTATTTACACCGGTTCGGGTACGCAAATGAAAATGATTTGACTAAACTTGAGGATTATTTGTTGAGTTTTCAACGGGAGAATTAGATGAAAATACAATTCAACTTCTAAATAGACCAAGATGTAATGTGAGTGAAGCAGCTTCCGACGATGATCATTCTTTTAGAGTTAAATCAAAATGGTCAAAATTTGATTTGAAATGGTATTTCCCTCAGGCAACTCCAGAATATCTTAAAGTAACCAAAAAGGCTTTTGAAGTGTGGAGTAACAGTTCAAAGTTTAAATTTGAATTAATACACAAAATACGGCCTTATGCTCCCGATATATCTATTACAGTTGTACGGGGAAAGCACTATTTTCGAGCAAATTGCCAAGGTAGAGGTGAGTGCTCCAGTACATTTGATGGTCCCGGTAAGGTGTTGGCACATGCTTATTTCCCAAAAGGCAACAGTTGTATAGAGCTTCATATTGATGCTGATGAGAAGTGGGATTTAAGTTTGGATGGATCAAGTTCAGATCAGACTAGCCTACTTATGGTATTAATTCATGAAATTGGGCATATTTTAGGAATTGCTCACAGTGATATTGAGACAGCAATAATGTATCCATGGTATCAATTCAACATTGCTCCTAAATTGGATGAGGATGATAAAATGGCCCTTGAAGCTCTTTATGGACCAATCAATAGATATGTAAATAATCCTTTCAAACCCACATCAGCGCTGCCACCGACTACAAAGACACTTGCACATCAACCAAATGAATCGGATAAAAATTTATGCGACATAATACCGGAGTATATGTTCATTGCCATGACTGGTGAATTTGAAAATTACCATTTATATATTATTAATGATAATTCCCTATGGAAAATTGATTTGAACTCGAAACTTATTCCCTCGCAACCAGAAATACTCGATGATTATTTACCTGAAGAAGTGGGTCCCATAATTCAGATTTTTCAAAGTTCTTCAGATAATTTAATAGCAGTCAATGACCGTAAATACTATGTAGCAGATTTTCCCGCTCTACAAATACTTGAGGAAAATAATTTAATTATACCTAAGAATTCTCAAATAAACACAATATTTCAAAGCAATCATGGGAAAATATATGTATTTTATAATAACAGTAATTATATTGAATTTGACAAGAACTTGAAAACTGTTCGGAATAGAGGACAAATAAAAGATATTTTCCCTGGACTACCCACAGATGTTACAGGAGCATTCCAGTACATTGACGGACACATGTACTTTTTCAAAAACACCACATACTACAAATATAATGAGTTTACTAAAAAACTTGTTGCAGCCGGACCCTTTAATTGGAACGTTTTCGATATTCCATGTCCAAATGGAGACCTTTTAAATCATCTCAAAATTTTATTAACAAAAATAATTTCTTTTTATCAATGATGTTGTATATTTTGAAATAAACTCTTATTAAAATTTTTTTTCTGGAAATTCCCGAACGCCAATCTTAAGATAACTTTTACCTATTAATAAGAAATTTTTGATAACGCAGGAAATTGATAAGAATATTTCTAAACCAAATGGACCACATGTACAGGAAACAGTGAAAATTTATTAGAATAATCGGAAACCATATGGACCACATGTACAGGAAATTAAAAAAATTACAAAATTGCCGCAAATAAAATATTTTTTCTAGAACATTCTATCACAATCGTATGGAGATAGTGCCATGAGTATAAATAAGATGTTTCATTGTGTTGGAGTCAGTCTCTTCCACTGCCAGCAAGAGAAAAACCAGCTCTGAAGAACAAATACTAGTATCTGTTAAAAAAAAAAAATTGTGCCTTAACAAAAAATGTAAGTTTTTTTTTTTTTTTTTTTTCTTGTGGGTTACGCGCTCTCTCTCTCTCTTTTCAGATGGATTTAAAAAAAATTAACGCAACGTCTCTAATTACAGAGAGAAAACCAATAACAAAAATACAAGATCTACCTTTGAATACTCTGAGGGCTATAAAGAAGGCAAAAATAGTCAATTCCAAATTCGGAGAATCAGTTTTATTGGATTTAGATACAGAAGTAGTGTTTTTACCGCAAAGAGTCACAAGTGTCTACAAACCAGTCATTGAAGAATTTGAAAAGGAAAAATACGGAATTATATTCAAGGGATTAGTGGATGTTGGAAAAAATCAACGGCTAGCGTCATTTGAAATTGAGGAACTATAGACGTGCCTAAGACACACACAGAGAGAGAGAGAGAGAGAGAGAGGTGAGTACCATGAATATTGTAAAAAAATCTGAAAATTTACTGCAAGTCATTAAAAATGTCAGAAAAATATTGTTTGATAAGATAACGGATAGAGATGTGGAAATTTGGTTGAATCGATTGAAAAAACAAATTAAAGTATGTAATTTGGCAATTAAAAAAGGAGGACTGCATGTAGGTACAATTAGGAAATTACAAACATACATAGGACATTTCAAACATTTTAAACAACTTATTTCAAATAGGAATATAGGTATGGGGCTGAATAATAAACTGAAAAATAGGGTTAAATGGGAAAATGTAGCTTCTGCATTTACAAGCAGAATTAAAACTGGACTTATAGTAAATTTATATCATAAGGACTTAACGCAATTTTTAAATGATTGTCAAATAATTTTTAAAAATAAAATAAGGGAAATTTTTAGGAAAAAATATTCTGTTGTTAAAGTTTATGTTTGTTTTTGTGGAGAGTTCATTAAAAAATCTGGTGAAAATGAAATTTCTAGTTTCCATTATTTTATGACTAAAAATTCTATTATCGATGTATCGACCGATATAGAGCGATGGTTTTTCGAGAACGTCAAAGATAAAATTAATTTTAAATTATCAGAATTTCAAGAGAGGGACTCTGGTTTTGCATTAAGTAAAATTATTTCTTTAGAAGTAAATATCAATAAATTTGAAATTGGAAACGGCTCATCTTATATTAAACTTCCAGAACCTATTCAAAAAAAGCAAGGGTGCATAAACATTAAAAATTCTGACCAAGCATGTTTTTATTGGTCAATTGTTAGTGCTTTGTACCCAGCCAAAAATCATAAAGAACTCACTTCCTCATATCCATATTATAGCACAGTCTTGAATACACAAGACTTGGAAGCTCCGATGGCCCTGCATCAAATTTCAAAGTTTGAAAAATCTAATAACATTTCCGTCAATGTCTATGCCTTGGATTTAATTGAAATAAATAATAAAAAACCATTTTACAAAGTATATCCAGTAAGACTTGCTAAATCAATACACGAGAAACATGTAAATCTTTTATTAATTCAAAATACATATTTTCCAAAGCTAAACGATTATGAAGCACCTCCTATAGATAATGACAATTCAGAAATCACATATCACTACTGCTGGATCAAAGATTTGTCACGTTTAATTAATAGTCAGTTAAGTAAAACTACATATAAAAAATTTATTTGCAATCGCTGCATAAATTATTTCAGTAGTGAAAGTAAATTGAATGTCCACTTGAAATTATGCTCTGAATTAAATAATTATAAAATGTCTTTTCCAAAATATGAATCTGTTAGTTTTAGAAATTATATATACAAACAAACTACGCCTTTTGTAGTTTATGCCGACTTTGAGTGCATGCTAGAACAATTTACAGATAAAACACAGCTTCATAATAAGACAAATAGATATCAAAAACATATAGCATATAGTGTTGGTTACTATGTAAAATGTAGCTACAACGAAGACTTGAGTTTTTTCAAGAGCTACAGAGGTAGAGATTGCATGGATTGGTTTGCAAATGAATTATCGAATTTAGCTGAAAGTATTAAATCAGAAATTAAAACTATTACACCTATGGAAGAAAAACCAGATTTACGTGTGGCAACAATGTGTCACATATGTGAAAAGGGGTTTTCCTCTACAGATATCATTGTTAGAGATCACGATCATTTTACGGGGAAGTTTAGAAATTTTGCACATCAAGCATGCAATTTAAATTTCAAAAAACTGTTTGTTGTACCTACAGTTTTCCATAACTTAAGTAACTACGATAGCCATTTCATCATTTCGGAATTAAGTAAAAGAGGAAACATCAGTTTACTCCCCATAAATAAAGAAAAATACATTTCATTTACACTTAATGATTCAGATACAAATATAAAGTTTCGATTCATAGATTCACTGAGGTTTTTGGGTGCTTCCTTGGAAGAATTAGCTGCCACATTGAATGATAATGATTTAAAAATTTCCAAAAGAGAATTTAGTAATTTAAGTGTCGAACAATTTAAATTAATAGCCAAAAAAGGGGTTTTCTGTTACGATTTTATAGATAGTTGGGAAAAATTAAATACTTGTGAACTACCACCAATAGAGGCATTTTATAATAAATTGGAGGATAAAAACATCAGTATTGAGAAGTATTCTCATGCTCATGCAGTGTGGAAATCATTTGATATTGAAAATTTGGGTCAGTATTCTGATCTGTACTTAAAGACCGATGTTTTACTTTTATCAGATGTTTTCGAACAATTTCGAAGAAAATGTTCAATTACTTATGGTTTAGACCCTGCATGGTACTATACAATGCCTGGATATACTTGGGACTGTATGTTGAAATATGTAGGATGTAAATTAGAGTTATTGCATGACGTAGACATGATCATGTTTATCGAGAAAGCAATTCGAGGAGGAATTTCGGTTTGTAGCAGTAGATTATCGAATGCTAACAATAAGTACATGTCTGAATATGATTCTACAAAACCCTCAAAGTACTTACTCTACCTGGACGTCAATAATTTATACGGGTGGGCTATGTGTGAACCATTACCATACGGAGGATTTGAATGGTTAGATAATGAAAATTTTGATGTTATGTCTGTGGCAGATAATTCTTCCGTAGGATATATATTACAAGTAGACTTGGAGTATCCACATGAATTACATGATCTTCACAGAGATTTTCCATTTGCTCCCGAACACCGCAAGCCTGTAGGCTCAAATTATTCCAAATTAATGACAACGCTTTATTGTAAAAAAGAATACACAGTTCACTATCGTAATTTAAAACAAATGTTAGCCAACGGTTTGAAAATTAAAAAGATACATAAAATTCTGAAATTCAATCAATCTGCATGGCTGCGGCCATATATCGAACTAAATACTCGTTTGAGGGCTGCAGCTACCAATGACTTTGAGAAAAATTTATATAAATTGGCAAATAATGCTGTGTTTGGAAAGACGATGGAAAATATACGGAAGCACCGAATTGTAAAACTTGTTAAAACCTGGAATGGTCGATACGGCGCCAAAAATTTGATATCTAGTGTTAGGTTTCATAGTCGAACAGTTTTTAATGAAAACCTAATTGCAGTAGAACTCACTAAATCAGAATTGGTTTTCAATAAGCCTCTTTATGTTGGTATGACAGTTTTGGATTTGTCGAAGCTGTGTATGTATCAATTCCATTATGATTACATGATTCCGAAATTGGGTATTGATAGATGTAAATTAATGTACATGGACACAGACAGTTTTGTGTATGAGCTCATCTGTGATGATGCATATGAGGAGGTACTAAAAGCTGATTTAACAAAATTCGATACTTCAGATTACCCCATCAATAATAACTATAATATTCCACAGGTGAATAAAAAAGTTCTGGGAGTTATGAAAGATGAAAACAAAGGCCAAATTATGACTCATTTTGCAGGCTTGAGGTCTAAAATGTATTCTTTTAAAGTTCAATCAGGTGCAATAGTAAAAAAGGCAAAAGGAGTTCGATATAATGTAGTAAAAAACAAAATAAATTTTGAAGATTATGTAAACTGTTTAAATGATTTCAAAGAAAAAAATATTACTCAACGCTGTATTAGGTCATATGCTCATAACGTATATAGCATAGAACAGACAAAAATTGCGCTAAGTCCTCATGACGATAAAAGATATTTGATTACCAATAGTTATGATACGCTGCCGTGGGGTCATTATAGTATTCCAGACTTACTCTCTTGTAGATAATGAACTCCTCAACATTAATGGAATTATGCATCATAAAAATTTGTGAAACGATAAAGTCAGCAGCCGATTTCGCAGAGCAATCCCCTCTTCCTCGGAAATTGACCAAAAAAATTGTGAAAAAATTTCCTGTTTACAAATGGAATGCGATGATAAAAGAGGCTGAGAGTAATCCAAATTCTTCATCCATTGGAATAGAATATATTGACTATAATAAAGAAATACCGTTATATTTAAGAAACACTATATTAAGTAAAACAAATTGGGGAGATATGTTTGAAGAATCTACCTACTGCGTATGGTCTAGTGGATATTGGCTTCCACAATATCGTATAAATGTTTGTAAATCATGTTATTTTGTATTTAGAACGGTCCATAAATATTTAAAAAAGAACATTTTTGTTAATTATGATCACTGTCATGAAGTATTTGATGGTGACGAAATTGTTGAATGTGTATATCAAGAAATGTCCTATTGGTGTCAGAGTTGTTTTAACAAAGTCTTATTCATAATAAAATCACATGAGTCCTGTATTAATAATTTACATGAGATGCCTAGAAATAATCGTTTTGATGATTCTGATATAGACAGTGACATTGATACTTTTGAGGCCGCTATGCAGTAAAAACAATATTCATGGAATGTATCTCTCTCTCTCTCTCTCTCTCTCTCTCTCTCATAAATGTAGAATATTGTCGTTTTCTTATAATAAAATTATAATAAAATTATTTTTAAAATTCTTGTGTTTTTTTTTGTTAGTTTCCAATATATCTTTATGTAATAGCAGTAAAACAATATTCATGAAATGTATCTCTCTTGTCGTTGCGTCAAACGTCACATCGTTACGTCAAACGTCACGTCGTTACGTCAAACGTCACGTCGTTAAGTCAAACGTCAAGTGCTGCGTCAAACGATCATCAAACGTATCTACGTATGAGAATGTTCTCTTTCGTAATATGTCTTCAGAAGAGTACAGACGTCGAATTGAAGAGTTTATTAATAGCATTGGTGAATTAAAGAAAGATATTGCTTTCTATGGAGATAAAAGTGAGGTTATGAAACAAATGCAGAATCTTAGTTTATTTGATAAGAAAGTGACGTGGAGCAGTCTTCACTTGGTGCCTAAAGAAGAGGTCCATCAGTTGGCCCGTAGACTGCCGCAAACTACTTATCCGTTAAGACGTATTCAACCTACACCATGTTCAACAGAACAGAAGGGGATATAAAAAATGAAATTAATTCTGTTTTTGCTAGGTCATGTGTAATATTAGTGGCTGTATTTGTTTTAATTTTAAAAATTATTTTGAAAATTGTAAAACGAAAATTCCAATCTTCATGTAATATAAAAGTTGATGAATATACAGAGTGTTTCAATAAAACCCATATTTAAAAAAAAAAACTTTATTTATAATGGTAATACAGTATTTAAAAACCAGTGACGGAGACGTTGTACATTTCTTTCAGTACATGAAAATAGTCCAGATGCGTGACAGGGGTTTGGATCTTGAGCAAAGTTTCCAGTTTCACAGGGTGTACCATCAAATTTGCAAACGTCAATAATATGTAGAAAAATACCGAAAATGTGACATTTCTTTTGCAGAAACTCGACTTTTTGTTGTCCTCGAACGTAAATGTAGTCTGCGGCATACATTAACTTGTTTTCTAATATTTCATTTACTTTAGAATATTCTACATCTCCTGAAGAGTATCGAATGCCGTGCACATTTCTTTCCAAGTATGATGTGGTCTTTTTGTCCTCGTTACTTAATGTAGAAAACGGTTGCGGTGGTAAAAATATGTAATGTGAACTTTTGAAGCCAATTTCTATGGTGAGCTCTTTGGCAACGAAAAGACCGTCTACGACAAAACCTTGAATGTCTACAAAAGCTACTCTCATGTTGACGTCTGCTCGAACACTAACTCACACAACATCTAGTTCAAGCTTCTAACAATTTCGGTGAGGGGGAAGTATTCCATTACACAATCGTGAATTATGATGCAATAGACTTTGGTATTTTCGGGAAAACCTATGTTTGCTTCAATGTCAAGTTTCACATCGACTGTGGATGCCTTCATGCTTTCCTCCTGTTTTGAACAATCGATAACAAACAATGCTCGTTTCTTGAAAGAAGAATAATCCAGCAGGGGGCGCTTCTGTGTGGAGTTTGCGTAGTTGGGATAGAATTCAGTATAGTTAAAATAGGCTTCATTGTAATCAGTTTTAGCGAAATCCAATTGCATCCTTTCATTGGGCCAATAGTCACCATTAAGTGACAGTCTTATACTTTGTACGTCGGCATTGTCAAATAAAGTCGGGTCAGCTGTACTCAAGTTACGTTTGCCGGTTTGAAAGAAAACAATAACAAAACGAGGTCTTTCAACTGAAGTGGATGTCTTGACAGCCCAAACTTCATGTCTTGCTCCTTTAGTAATTGAGGGTAATTCGTGTAACTCCCACTTCCTAAATGGAATAACTATAGGTTGATCTTTTTGAATGGATTTCATGAGATTTAATTTTATGTCGTCATTAGAAAAGATATGTTTAACTTTTAGCTCAACGCTTGTAATGTTTATTTTAGCTGTTGTAGTGGAGAGCGTTCCAGAGACATTCTTTTCAGTAATATATAAGCAATCATTATCATTTCGTGCCCGAACTAGTCGTATTGTTTGACGCCCACATGTAATCATTGAATAATCGTTGAAAATGCTGAAAATATGTTTGAGAGGTATTTGAAGGTTGAAGGACTTGTCGCTAACATTCAGAATAGGATCTTTCGGGTAATTCCAGCCGGCTATAGCCATATGATTGGAATCTTCTTGGTTATAACAAGTCATAGCACGTACGGCACTCACTATTCCAGGGTCCCGAACTGTTTCCATTTCCCTGGCACTTTCACTGTACGTACATGAATCGAATAGAAAGGCTCCAACATTATTTGCTAATTTTACGTCACCAGCTCCGTGTATTTCAAGCGAACCTTTAATGCACAACAAAGTTTCGCTCATTGCAAAGAACGAATCAACTTGATTAATGCTAAACTCCACAATGTCACTGCAATTGAATGACTTTATAAATGGAGCATAGGTTCTGTATTCAGCCTTTCGAATTGAATCGTCAAACATCGGCTTACGGTAGATATCAAACATTGGAGGCATGTTGTCGTTTTGGCGTTGACGTTTTCCATACATTGTTGTCATTTTTTTTCAATTTAAAACCCAACGATTGCAGAACCAATTTGTTTGCGAACGTGAGTTGCTTCAGCTTTGATGGTAGCTTATCTAATGAAGTTGAATGCTCTGTAGACTGTCTTTTATGATTTATTAGCCCCATTTGCTTCGCGCGCTCTAAGCTCCAACACCAACGTACTTAATTCTCCACGAAAGTTTACAGGCTGACCGTCTTGGTCTAAAGCGATGACGGTGATATTGGTTATTTCACGCTGTGGTATAACAGGTAAATAGAGCAAATTATGAGGAATTTCGTCTATGGAATATCCTGGATCCACTTGTATGACGAATTCGTATATAGTATGAGCAGGTCTGTTTGCATCGAAGGCTCCAGTGGTAATGTTACAATCGAAGCGAATACTAGATACTTTAATGATTTTGACGGGGAGATCTGACGAGTGTATTTTGTTTGCGTCGAGTATTTTCGGTGAAAAACCCAAAATTCTCCCAAGACTATTATCTTCTTTGAATGAAATTTTGTATTTACTGGAAATTTCACATTTCAACGTATTGTGATTGGGTTTTAGTGAAAATATACCCTCTGGTCTAGTTGAATTGTATCTATTTGTATTTATATGTATTTATCTCGTATAAACGCCTCAAGATCGGCAATTTCGTAACATCCTGTGGGAAAATCAAAACTTTGAAGCTTGCCCTTGGTATCGTAGTAGTAAAACTTACAATTTTCAATGTTTGGTATACTGTGATAAGAATGAAAAGATCGCAAAGCTATTTCGTAATCATTATTCGGATCGAGCACAATAGGCGTAGTAGGTTGAAAGGTAAATTCATGATTGATGCTGTTTACTCTCAGCAACTGTGACATGGTGACTAATGGAATTCGGGTGATGTTTGAATTTAAATAATACTACTTGTTTATTCTATTTATTGTTACAAAGAAAACAAGTGGCTTGAGAACTCGGAGGACCATCACAATGTGTTGTCCAATCAGGCCGGTTGTAATGGATGAAACAAGGTAGTCGTATTTGTAGTTCAAAATTTCCTCGATATTCATTGGGAAGTTTATGCCACATATCCAACAATTCCCAAGGTCTTACACACTCTATTAGATGTTCAATGGGAAAGTGCTTTAGTTCTTCGGCAGTAAAACTATTCAATGTTTTTCCATGGTAGATATGTTGTAGTAATAGTTCTACGCTCGTCATTGTTGCTGTAGAAATTTCAAACACAAATGTCCGCAATTTATTTGATTGTAGTTTTGATATTGGGTATTGTTGTAGAAAATTCTCGCACTCTTTCCCCCCAGATATTCAACAACTTCTTTCGGCGGCTTCAAATTACCAAATGAATCAAAATACTCTACATCGTTGTTTATCTTTCTGTAAGCCACCCAATGACTCCCACTATTCTTAGAAACATCTAAATTAACCACTGCGCATTCTTGTCTTTGAGGACCGCCTTTGGGGAGGGTGTCTCGCATGAAAACTCCTCGAAAATGTGGTATTTTAAGTAATTTTGCATAATGCGCAATGTCAAAGTCAGATAGTGCGTGATTGGGTAGCTTTATTAGTTTTTTTTTTGTTTTTTTAAATACAATCCAAATCCACCTTTTGAATACTTTTTCAAGTATAGGCCAGATCCTATACGTTCCATAGCCTTATTATGACGTACATCTTCCTCCAATTTCTTTTGCGCATGCTTAGCATCAATGACGGTTTTTGCAATCCCAGCAGCACCACCTGACAAAGCTCCAAGTGCCGAAAGACCGGCAAACAAAGGAATAAGTGGTAGGAAACCTCCGGATTTCGCTACAGGTATTACTCGAGGAACCTCGACTTCTTTTTTGCCACCAAATTCATTAATAAGTGCTTTGGCTGCTCGTAAGGCAAACGTTGCGGTGTCTTTCAAAGATGTTCCTCTCTTCAATGACTTTCCCACTTTCAGAATAACATCTCGATGCAAGGAACGACGTTTGCGACGACGACGACAACCCATTCCCAGCTTTCTTTTCACCTTCATTCCGCCTGTTACAAGTAATGCAGCAGCTTTCTCTCCCATTGAAGCGTCTTTTGATTTGACGCGTGCCCAAGCTTTATCTTCAAGTATCTGATCGGCTTTGTGTCGTTCTTCGAGAGACTTATTCTTCCAGTAAGAAATATCGTGTTGTTTACAAGCAGCGTCCAAGGGGTTGATGCCCGGATCTCCACGATCAAGACGTTTTTCCAATTTTGTACCAGCTAAAAAAAAAACAATTAATTTTTTCGGAAAAAAATAGTCTTAGCGGTGGTTTACTTACGTCCACAGTACTGATAGCTAGGTAAGTGAAGTTCAATAGGTAGTTTATTGATGAGAGAATTCAAAATACCCTCTCCTTCAAACACCAACATTAAGACTGACACGCTTAATTGGTGACACCTATATTTAAAGAGTAGTACTACGAAAAACGACACACACAATGAAAATAATTCAACAAGAGCAGACTATACCCATTGAAAATCTGGATTTCACCTCAACACCAACTGTTGGCAAACATGGTAAATTGTTGCCAAATTCTTTCCGTGCCATTATATGTGGCCCCAGTGGGTGTGGTAAGACGAATGCCGTGCTGGCGCTCCTATTCAATCCAAATGGCGCGAAATTCAAAAATGTTTATGTCTATTCAAAATCGTTATTTCAAGCAAAGTATCAATTGCTACAAGAAGTTATAGCGCAAGTCAAGGGTGTTGGGTATTTCCCATTTAAAGACAATGAGGAAATAATTAGTCCAGAGAAAGCTCGACCAAATTCCATCTTTTTATTCGATGACGTAGCCTGTGACGGTCAGCAGAAAATTCGTGAATACTACTCCATGTGTAGACATAAAGATATTGATGCTGCATATCTTTGTCAAACATACTCAAAAATACCGAAACAGCTTATTCGCGACAATTGTAATGTTATTGTGTTATTCAAGCAGGATGAGGTGAACTTGAAACATATATTCGACGAACACGTATCTCCAGACATGACGTTTGACACATTCAAAAATGTGTGTTCAAAGTGTTGGTGTGATCGCTATGGTACTTTGGTAATTATGAAGGATTTTACCCTTAATGGTGGTAGGTATCGCAAAGGATTCGATAAATATATGAAATTGTAAGCTGCATCTTTAGTCCATACCAAAATGTCTGACGATAAGGTTGCTAATGCATTGCGCAAGAAAAAAGTGTCCGAACTTGCCAGATCGATTCGCAAAAAATACTTGTCGTTGAAATTAGGTAAATCAGAGCAAGATGAGTCTATTAATAAACTATTCAAGCCGATATCTAAACCACTTGAAGAAATTGTGCAATCCTCAAAGACATTACAAAAAACGATTACAAATTTAAATCCAAAAGAGGAAATAAAGATGGAAGAACCACCTGATGATGTGTTTACACCTTTTCTCGAAACGGAACCGGTGGCCGAAACCGATGAATTCGGAAATATTACACGTTCTGAATCTCCAGAAGAGATGCGCCCCGAAATTTCCCAGGAAGCTATCGCAGACTATTTGGACCAATATCCAGCCATCAGTCATCAGTTCATTGAAGATTACTTCCAAAAAGATGATAAAATTGATAAAAATTATGGTCCGATATACAACGATGAAATCGGTTGGTCATTAGGCAAACGTCGAATTGCATTTGATGGAAAAACCGGTAATATAAACATACTACCTGAGAAAAACAAAGGAGGAAGATATGTAATTGGAACACCAGGCTTGTATGAGCTTCTATTTTACCGAGACCCCAGTGACAATGATCAAGATTTACAGAACTATAAAAATCTTTTGACAACAACTGAAGTTCATTTAGACACGTTAGATCGTCTTAAGGGGTCGAGTACTGAAAAATATCACTACATCATAAAACCTTTATTCAAAACAAAATCTCTAACGACGACGAATAGATCGTCGCAGGTATTGACTCGTCTAAAATCGATTCCTTCAGCAAAAGGAAAAGGCATCGATCGTTTAAGATATAATGATAAACCTATGGAGTATATTTATTGGGATGATGCGAATGAATTGGTGGAACGTTTGAAGTTGTTGATTGCTTCAAAAGAGGCAGGTAATACGTCACACGACAACGAAATAGTAGCAATTATCAATGAACTCAAGGAGGCTGATATAATAGAATAATACAAGTTGAAACATGTTCATTTTAATTATGCCAGTCGATAAATTCGGACATAGACATCAAACGTCCTATGCGCGTTTACCAGTGAAAATTACGTTTCCTCATACACAGGACGGTAATATTGATATTGAAAATGTGAAAATTTGTAATGTTAAGGAACCGACAACAAATAGTGACGCTGCAACAAAAAAATATGTTGATGTGCAGTTGAATGACCTACGTGCTATCAACTCGCCATTAATTCAAGCACATGGTGTGATGCTGCAGCAACAAGACCGTGATATAAAGGATTTAGCTGTAGGATTGAACGAAATGAGAAATGAGCTTCATAAGACGAAAATCCCCATATTAGAGGCGCACATTACTAACTTACAAAATAAAACTAACGAAATTGATACATTTATTTCGCGAAATCCCCCTGTAGCAGCTAGGGATATGGCTACGAAGAAATACGTTGACGCGTCAATTGTTGCAGCCAAAATATTTATTCGAAAAGAATTCACTGCTTCTATTAACATGTGTGTTGAGAGCATACGGGAGTTACAAAAAGAAATTACAGAAAATACCAGATCCGTCTCTGATATGAAAACTAACGTTTCGGGCATTGTAAACAATATTAAGGTTATGAATACGAATATCGTTAACCGCATTAACAGTCTGGATCTGAAGCTAGCTGGTAGTACGTCATAATATGTATTCTAAAGAAAAAATTCATCTTGTAAACGAACTCCACAAACCGATACGGAAAAAATTTCCTCGGAGACGCACTATTATTAAGGGTCTTGACGATCTTTGGCAAATGGATCTTGCGGAGATGAGGAATTTTGCATCACAAAATAGGAATCATAAAATGATACTGGTCGTCATTGATTGTTTTTCAAAGTTTGTGTGGACACGTCCACTAAAAACGAAGACCGGAGAGGAGATTACTCGGGCATTCTCGGACATTCTCGCTCACACTAGACGAATACCAAAAAATCTGCAATCTGATCAGGGAAAGGAATTTTACAACAGCAAATTTCAAAATTTAATGAGAAAACACAACATAAATCATTATAGCGTATTTAGTACAATGAAAGCCTCTATGGCAGAGCGAGTTATAAGAACGCTAAAATCGAAACTCTACAAGTATTTCAGTTTAAATGGCACCTACAAATGGATTGATATTCTGCCTGAAATAACTCAAAACTATAACAATACAAAACATTCCACATCAAAATATAAACCTTCTCAAGTCAACAAATCCAACGAAAAATCTATTTTGAATAACACCTATAGTCATTTAAAGATAGCCGGTCCACATAAATTTAAAGTTGGCGACATTGTGCGCATATCCAAGGCAAAGCATGTCTTTGAAAAAGGATATACACCCAATTGGACTACAGAACTATTCAAAATCACCAAAGTTAAAATTACCAATCCTGCTACGTATTTACTTGAAGACATGCAAGGTACACCAATCAGCGGCTGCTTCTATCATGAAGAACTACAGAAAACATCGAATCCAGACATTTACTTAGTTGAAAAGGTGCTCAGAAGAAAGGGTAACAAAATGTACGTCAAGTGGCTTGGTTTGGATAGCAAACACAACAGTTGGATAGAAAATATTGATATTGTATAGATTTTTCCCCCCCGGTTCGCCGCGCTAAAAAAAACCTTGAAAGAGCTCTCTATAAATTGGAGTGAGCATTGGATATCAAACTCAGTTTTAGCAACATGAGTTCCCAAGATAGTGGTATTGTCGACGTCGAATCTGATTCGAGTAACTACAGTTCAGAGTTAGATAGAATATTGGAAAACTATGAGACTGCTGCCAAGTCTGAAAACATTTACCTGCTTTCAACACAGTATCCAATTTCGGGGTATGAAGTAAAATGTGGAATAAGTCCTGCAAGATCATTCACACCTGCTGTTATCTTATCTCAACATCTTAAGTTCAGCAAAATATCTTTCAGTACTTATGAATGGAATACCTTTATCTCAATTATGTCACAACAGATCTTTCTTCATACCGGAGACGAGTTCAAACCTGATTCATTACCATGTGGAGATTACTGTACCATCACCCCATTGAATTACGATGACAGTAAGGTAATTTTAGTCAAGAAACATGGTGTTGAGTATTACATGGATGAAGAAGAAGTATCGCAAATTTTAGAATTAAATAATATAATTATACAACGTATATCTGTGTTAGAAAATTTGAATTTTTGTGAATATTATTATAATGTTTTGGATTTCTGTAAAAAAATACCTTCTCCGAAAAGTCCTTTACAAATTTTATACGCATTTTGTTCTATTACACCAAACGATATGTTACACAATGCTCTTAGAGAATTTGTATACTTTTATAAAGTTAAAGTTATCAATGATTTAAATAAATAATTATTATTGTTATTGTTTTTTTTTTTATGTTACTTTTAAGTCACCCCGTATACGTTACTTTTAACTGTATTTCAGTAATAAGAAGCTATCAGTTTACCGCAGATTTTTTTATATTACAAGATTAGCGCTCCCGCTGTTATCATCGCAACGAATCTGTCTCGATTACGTGTGTGATACCTTACATTGACAAAAATCTCTTTTTATTTATACGTTATACTTTTATGTTACAAGATTAGCGAATAATAATGATATATATAATTTTTTAAAACACAAAGACTTTTAACCGACCTGGTATATCAGCGCTCCCGCTCATCGCAACGAAACTTTACGCATGCGCAAAAACGAAGTCTCTCTCTCTCTCTCTTACACATTGTCTCGCTGCTCTCTCTCTAACACACGGTTTTCCCTATTTCTGTAGTCGTGCATACGTTGTTCATCTACTATCATCGAATAACATCAATTGAAGCCCATTGAGGTCATCTGTCACTTTGTAATAATTGAAAATTTTCAAAGTCTATCTTCCTAATTTGAAGTCGAATTCCAACATTTCTTATATATTTGAGTGAGTTTGCATCTAACTTTGTCAGATATCATCGAATAACATCCATTGAAGCCCTTTGAGGTCATCTGTCACTTTGTAATAATTGAAAATTTTCAAAGTCTATCTTCCTAATTTGAAGTCGAATTTCAACATTTCTCATATATTTGAGTGAGTTTGCGAATAACTTTGTCATATATCATCGAAAAACATCGATTGAAGCCCATTGAGGTCAATTGTCACTTTGTAATAATTGAAAATTTTCAAAGTCTATCTTCCTGATTTGAAGTCGAATTCCAACATTTCTTATATATTTGAGTGAGTTTGCATCTAACTTTGTCAGATATCATCGAATAACATCCATTGAAGCCCATTGAGGTCAACTGTCACTTTGTAATAATTGAAAATTTTCAAAGTCTATCTTCCTAATTTGAAGTCGAATTTCAACATTTCTCATATATTTGAGTGAGTTTGCATCTAACTTTGTCAGATATCATCGAATAACATGCATTGAAGCCCTTTGAGGTCATCTGTCACTTTGTAATAAATGAAAATTTTCAAAGTCTATCTTCCTAATTTGAAGTCGAATTTCAACATTTCTCATATATTTGAGTGAGTTTGCGAATAACTTTGTCATATATCATCGAAAAACATCGATTGAAGCCCATTGAGGTCAATTGTCACTTTGTAATAATTGAAAATTTTCAAAGTCTATCTTCCTAATTTGAAGTCGAATTCCAACATTTCTTATATATTTGAGTGAGTTTGCATCTAACTTAGTCAGATATCATCGAATAACATCCATTGAAGCCCATTGAGGTCAACTGTCACTTTGTAATAATTGAAAATTTTCAAAGTCTATCTTCCTAATTTGAAGTCGAATTTCAACATTTCTCATATATTTGAGTGAGTTTGCATCTAACTTTGTCAGATATCATCGAATAACATCCATTGAAGCCCTTTGAGGTCATCTGTCACTTTGTAATAATTGAAAATTTTCAAAGTCTATCTTCCTAATTTGAAGTCGAATTCCAACATTTCTTATATATTTAAGTGAGTTTGCATCTAACTTTGTCAGATATCATCGAATAACATCCATTGAAGCCCTTTGAGGTCATCTGTCACTTTGTAATAATTGAAAATTTTCAAAGTCTATCTTCCTAATTTGAAGTCGAATTTCAACATTTCTCATATATTTGAGTGAGTTTGCGAATAACTTTGTCATATATCATCGAAAAACATCGATTGAAGCCCATTGAGGTCAATTGTCACTTTGTAATAATTGAAAATTTTCAAAGTCTATCTTCCTGATTTGAAGTCGAATTCCAACATTTCTTATATATTTGAGTGAGTTTGCATCTAACTTTGTCAGATATCATCGAATAACATCCATTGAAGCCCATTGAGGTCAACTGTCACTTTGTAATAATTGAAAATTTTCAAAGTCTATCTTCCTAATTTGAAGTCGAATTTCAACATTTCTCATATATTTGAGTGAGTTTGCATCTAACTTTGTCAGATATCATCGAATAACATCCATTGAAGCCCTTTGAGGTCATCTGTCACTTTGTAATAAATGAAAATTTTCAAAGTCTATCTTCCTAATTTGAAGTCGAATTTCAACATTTCTCATATATTTGGGTGAGTTTGCGAATAACTTTGTCATATATCATCGAAAAACATCGATTGAGGCCCATTGAGGTCAATTGTCACTTTGTAATAATTGAAAATTTTCAAAGTCTATCTTCCTAATTTGAAGTCGAATTCCAACATTTCTTATATATTTGAGTGAGTTTGCATCTAACTTAGTCAGATATCATCGAATAACATCCATTGAAGCCCATTGAGGTCAACTGTCACTTTGTAATAATTGAAAATTTTCAAAGTCTATCTTCCTAATTTGAAGTCGAATTTCAACATTTCTCATATATTTGAGTGAGTTTGCATCTAACTTTGTCAGATATCATCGAATAACATCCATTGAAGCCCTTTGAGGTCATCTGTCACTTTGTAATAATTGAAAATTTTCGAAGTCTATCTTCCTAATTTGAAGTCGAATTTCAACATTTCTTATATATTTGAGTGAGTTTGCATCTAACTTTGTCAGATATCATCGAATAACATCAATTGAAGCCCATTGAGGTCATCTGTCACTTTGTAATAATTGAAAATTTTCAAAGTCTATCTTCCTAATTTGAAGTCGAATTCCAACATTTCTTATATATTTGAGTGAGTTTGCATCTAACTTTGTCAGATATCATCGAATAACATCCATTGAAGCCCTTTGAGGTCATCTGTCACTTTGTAATAATTGAAAATTTTCAAAGTCTATCTTCCTAATTTGAAGTCGAATTTCAACATTTCTCATATATTTGAGTGAGTTTGCGAATAACTTTGTCATATATCATCGAAAAACATCGATTGAAGCCCATTGAGGTCAATTGTCACTTTGTAATAATTGAAAATTTTCAAAGTCTATCTTCCTGATTTGAAGTCGAATTCCAACATTTCTTATATATTTGAGTGAGTTTGCATCTAACTTTGTCAGATATCATCGAATAACATCCATTGAAGCCCATTGAGGTCAACTGTCACTTTGTAATAATTGAAAATTTTCAAAGTCTATCTTCCTAATTTGAAGTCGAATTTCAACATTTCTTATATATTTGAGTGAGTTTGCATCTAACTTTGTCAGATATCATCGAATAACATCCATTGAAGCCCTTTGAGGTCATCTGTCACTTTGTAATAATTGAAAATTTTCAAAGTCTATCTTCCTAATTTGAAGTCGAATTTCAACATTTCTCATATATTTGAGTGAGTTTGCGAATAACTTTGTCATATATCATCGAAAAACATCGATTGAAGCCCATTGAGGTCAATTGTCACTTTGTAATAATTGAAAATTTTCAAAGTCTATCTTCCTGATTTGAAGTCGAATTCCAACATTTCTTATATATTTGAGTGAGTTTGCATCTAACTTTGTCAGATATCATCGAATAACATCCATTGAAGCCCATTGAGGTCAACTGTCACTTTGTAATAATTGAAAATTTTCAAAGTCTATCTTCCTAATTTGAAGTCGAATTTCAACATTTCTCATATATTTGAGTGAGTTTGCATCTAACTTTGTCAGATATCATCGAATAACATCCATTGAAGCCCTTTGAGGTCATCTGTCACTTTGTAATAATTGAAAATTTTCAAAGTCTATCTTCCTAATTTGAAGTCGAATTTCAACATTTCTTATATATTTGAGTGAGTTTGCATCTAACTTTGTCAGATATCATCGAATAACATCAATTGAAGCCCATTGAGATCATCTGTCACTTTGTAATAATTGAAAATTTTCAAAGTCTATCTTCCTAATTTGAAGTCGAATTCCAACATTTCTTATATATTTGAGTGAGTTTGCATCCAACTTAGTCAGATATCATCGAATAACATCCATTGAAGCCCATTGAGGTCAACTGTCACTTTGTAATAATTGAAAATTTTCAAAGTCTATCTTCCTAATTTGAAGTCGAATTTCAACATTTCTTATATATTTGAGTGAGTTTGCATCTAACTTTGTCAGATATCATCGAATAACATCAATTGAAGCCCATTGAGATCATCTGTCACTTTGTAATAATTGAAAATTTTCAAAGTCTATCTTCCTAATTTGAAGTCGAATTCCAACATTTCTTATATATTTGAGTGAGTTTGCATCCAACTTAGTCAGATATCATCGAATAACATCCAATGAAGCCCATTGAGGTCAACTGTCACTTTAAATAATTGAAAATTTTCAAAGTCTATCTTCCTAATTTGAAGTCGAATTCCAACATTTCTTATATATTTGAGTGAGTTTGCATCTAACTTTGTCAGATATCATCGAATAACATCAATTGAAGCCCATTGAGGTCAACTGTCACTTTGTAATAATTGAAAATTTTCAAAGTCTATCTTCCTAATTTGAAGTCGAATTCCAACATTTCTTATATATTTGAGTGAGTTTGCATCTAACTTAGTCAGATATCATCGAATAACATCCATTGAAGCCCATTGAGGTCAACTGTCACTTTAAATAATTGAAAATTTTCAAAGTCTATCTTCCTAATTTGAAGTCGAATTTCAACATTTCTTATATATTTGAGTGAGTTTGCATTTAACTTTGTCTGATATCATCGAATAACATCCATTGAAGCCCATTGAGGTCAACTGTCACTTTGTGTTAATTGAAAATTTTCAAAGTCTATCTTCCTAATTTGAAGTCGAATTCCAACATTTCTTATATATTTGAGTGAGTTTGCATCTAACTTTGTCAGATATCATCGAATAACATCCATTGAAGCCCATTGAGGTCAACTGTCACTTTGTAATAATTGAAAATTTTCAAAGTCTATCTTCCTAATTTGAAGTCGAATTTCAACATTTCTCATATATTTGAGTGAGTTTGCATCTAACTTTGTCAGATATCATCGAATAACATCCATTGAAGCCCTTTGAGGTCATCTGTCACTTTGTAATAATTGAAAATTTTCAAAGTCTATCTTCCTAATTTGAAGTCGAATTTCAACATTTCTTATATATTTGAGTGAGTTTGCATCTAACTTAGTCAGATATCATCGAATAACATCCATTGAAGCCCATTGAGGTCAACTGTCACTTTAAATAATTGAAAATTTTCAAAGTCTATCTTCCTAATTTGAAGTCGAATTTCAACATTTCTTATATATTTGAGTGAGTTTGCATTTAACTTTGTCTGATATCATCGAATAACATCCATTGAAGCCCATTGAGGTCAACTGTCACTTTGTGTTAATTGAAAATTTTCAAAGTCTATCTTCCTAATTTGAAGTCGAATTCCAACATTTCTTATATATTTGAGTGAGTTTGCATCTAACTTTGTCAGATATCATCGAATAACATCCATTGAAGCCCATTGAGGTCAACTGTCACTTTGTAATAATTGAAAATTTTCAAAGTCTATCTTCCTAATTTGAAGTCGAATTTCAACATTTCTCATATATTTGAGTGAGTTTGCATCTAACTTTGTCAGATATCATCGAATAACATCCATTGAAGCCCTTTGAGGTCATCTGTCACTTTGTAATAATTGAAAATTTTCAAAGTCTATCTTCCTAATTTGAAGTCGAATTTCAACATTTCTTATATATTTGAGTGAGTTTGCATCTAACTTTGTCAGATATCATCGAATAACATCCATTGAAGCCCATTGAGGTCAACTGTCACTTTGTAATAATTGAAAATTTTCAAAGTCTATCTTCCTAATTTGAAGTCGAATTTCAACATTTCTCATATATTTGAGTGAGTTTGCATCTAACTTTGTCAGATATCATCGAATAACATCCATTGAAGCCCTTTGAGGTCATCTGTCACTTTGTAATAATTGAAAATATTCAAAGTCTATCTTCCTAATTTGAAGTCGAATTTCAACATTTCTCATATATTTGAGTGAGTTTGCGAATAACTTTGTCATATATCATCGAAAAACATCGATTGAAGCCCATTGAGGTCAATTGTCACTTTGTAATAATTGAAAATTTTCAAAGTCTATCTTCCTAATTTGAAGTCGAATTCCAACATTTCTTATATATTTGAGTGAGTTTGCATCTAACTTAGTCAGATATCATCGAATAACATCCATTGAAGCCCATTGAGGTCAACTGTCACTTTAAATAATTGAACATTTTCAAAGTCTATCTTCCTAATTTGAAGTCGAATTTCAACATTTCTTATATATTTGAGTGAGTTTGCATCTAACTTTGTCTGATATCATCGAATAACATCCATTGAAGCCCATTGAGGTCAACTGTCACTTTGTGTTAATTGAAAATTTTCAAAGTCTATCTTCCTAATTTGAAGTCGAATTCCAACATTTCTTATATATTTGAGTGAGTTTGCATCTAACTTTGTCAGATATCATCGAATAACATCCATTGAAGCCCATTGAGGTCAACTGTCACTTTGTAATAATTGAAAATTTTCAAAGTCTATCTTCCTAATTTGAAGTCGAATTTCAACATTTCTCATATATTTGAGTGAGTTTGCATCTAACTTTGTCAGATATCATCGAATAACATCCATTGAAGCCCTTTGAGGTCATCTGTCACTTTGTAATAATTGAAAATTTTCAAAGTCTATCTTCCTAATTTGAAGTCGAATTTCAACATTTCTCATATATTTGAGTGAGTTTGCATCTAACTTTGTCAGATATCATCGAATAACATCCATTGAAGCCCTTTGAGGTCATCTGTCACTTTGTAATAATTGAAAATTTTCAAAGTCTATCTTCCTAATTTGAAGTCGAATTTCAACATTTCTTATATATTTGAGTGAGTTTGCATCTAACTTTGTCAGATATCATCGAATAACATCAATTGAAGCCCATTGAGATCATCTGTCACTTTGTAATAATTGAAAATTTTCAAAGTCTATCTTCCTAATTTGAAGTCGAATTCCAACATTTCTTATATATTTGAGTGAGTTTGCATCTAACTTAGTCAGATATCATCGAATAACATCCATTGAAGCCCATTGAGGTCAACTGTCACTTTAAATAATTGAAAATTTTCAAAGTCTATCTTCCTAATTTGAAGTCGAATTTCAACATTTCTTATATATTTGAGTGAGTTTGCATCTAACTTTGTCTGATATCATCGAATAACATCCATTGAAGCCCATTGAGGTCAACTGTCACTTTGTGTTAATTGAAAATTTTCAAAGTCTATCTTCCTAATTTGAAGTCGAATTCCAACATTTCTTATATATTTGAGTGAGTTTGCATCTAACTTAGTCAGATATCATCGAATAACATCCATTGAAGCCCATTGAGGTCAACTGTCACTTTAAATAATTGAAAATTTTCAAAGTCTATCTTCCTAATTTGAAGTCGAATTTCAACATTTCTTATATATTTGAGTGAGTTTGCATCTAACTTTGTCTGATATCATCGAATAACATCCATTGAAGCCCATTGAGGTCAACTGTCACTTTGTGTTAATTGAAAATTTTCAAAGTCTATCTTCCTAATTTGAAGTCGAATTTCAACATTTCTCATATATTTGAGTGAGTTTGCATCTAACTTTGTCAGATATCATCGAATAACATCCATTGAAGCCCTTTGAGGTCATCTGTCACTTTGTAATAATTGAAAATTTTCAAAGTCTATCTTCCTAATTTGAAGTCGAATTTCAACATTTCTTATATATTTGAGTGAGTTTGCATCTAACTTTGTCAGATATCATCGAATAACATCAATTGAAGCCCATTGAGGTCATCTGTCACTTTGTAATAATTGAAAATTTTCAAAGTCTATCTTCCTAATTTGAAGTCGAATTCCAACATTTCTTATATATTTGAGTGAGTTTGCATCTAACTTTGTCAGATATCATCGAATAACATCCATTGAAGCCCTTTGAGGTCATCTGTCACTTTGTAATAATTGAAAATTTTCAAAGTCTATCTTCCTAATTTGAAGTCGAATTTCAACATTTCTCATATATTTGAGTGAGTTTGCGAATAACTTTGTCATATATCATCGAATAACATCCATTGAAGCCCATTGAGGTCAACTGTCACTTTAAATAATTGAAAATTTTCAAAGTCTATCTTCCTAATTTGAAGTCGAATTTCAACATTTCTCATATATTTGAGTGAGTTTGCATCTAACTTTGTCTGATATCATCGAATAACATCCATTGAAGCCCATTGAGGTCAACTGTCACTTTGTGTTAATTGAAAATTTTCAAAGTCTATCTTCCTAATTTGAAGTCGAATTTCAACATTTCTTATATATTTGAGTGAGTTTGCATCTAACTTTGTCTGATATCATCGAATAACATCCATTGAAGCCCATTGAGGTCAACTGTCACTTTGTGTTAATTGAAAATTTTCAAAGTCTATCTTCCTAATTTGAAGTCGAATTCCAACATTTCTTATATATTTGAGTGAGTTTGCATCTAACTTTGTCAGATATCATCGAATAACATCCATTGAAGCCCATTGAGGTCAACTGTCACTTTGTAATAATTGAAAATTTTCAAAGTCTATCTTCCTAATTTGAAGTCGAATTTCAACATTTCTCATATATTTGAGTGAGTTTGCATCTAACTTTGTCAGATATCATCGAATAACATCCATTGAAGCCCTTTGAGGTCATCTGTCACTTTGTAATAATTGAAAATTTTCAAAGTCTATCTTCCTAATTTGAAGTCGAATTTCAACATTTCTCATATATTTGAGTGAGATTGCATCTAACATTGTCAGATATCATCGAATAACATCCATTGAAGCCCTTTGAGGTCATCTGTCACTTTGTAATAATTGAAAATTTTCAAAGTCTATCTTCCTAATTTGAAGTCGAATTTCAACATTTCTTATATATTTGAGTGAGTTTGCATCTAACTTTGTCAGATATCATCGAATAACATCAATTGAAACCCATTGAGATCATCTGTCACTTTGTAATAATTGAAAATTTTCAAAGTCTATCTTCCTAATTTGAAGTCGAATTCCAACATTTCTTATATATTTGAGTGAGTTTGCATCTAACTTAGTCAGATATCATCGAATAACATCCATTGAAGCCCATTGAGGTCAACTGTCACTTTAAATAATTGAAAATTTTCAAAGTCTATCTTCCTAATTTGAAGTCGAATTTCAACATTTCTTATATATTTGAGTGAGTTTGCATCTAACTTTGTCTGATATCATCGAATAACATCCATTGAAGCCCATTGAGGTCAACTGTCACTTTGTGTTAATTGAAAATTTTCAAAGTCTATCTTCCTAATTTGAAGTCGAATTCCAACATTTCTTATATATTTGAGTGATTTTGCATCTAACTTAGTCAGATATCATCGAATAACATCCATTGAAGCCCATTGAGGTCAACTGTCACTTTAAATAATTGAAAATTTTCAAAGTCTATCTTCCTAATTTGAAGTCGAATTTCAACATTTCTTATATATTTGAGTGAGTTTGCATCTAACTTTGTCTGATATCATCGAATAACATCCATTGAAGCCCATTGAGGTCAACTGCCACTTTGTGTTAATTGAAAATTTTCAAAGTCTATCTTCCTAATTTGAAGTCGAATTCCAACATTTTTTATATATTTGAGTGAGTTTGCATCTAACTTTGTCAGATATCATCGAATAACATCCATTGAAGCCCATTGAGGTCAACTGTCACTTTGTAATAATTGAGAATTTTCAAAGTCTATCTTCCTAATTTGAAGTCGAATTTCAACATTTCTTATATATTTGAGTGAGTTTGCATCTAACTTTGTCTGATATCATCGAATAACATCCATTGAAGCCCATTGAGGTCAACTGTCACTTTGTGTTAATTGAAAATTTTCAAAGTCTATCTTCCTAATTTGAAGTCGAATTCCAACATTTCTTATATATTTGAGTGAGTTTGCATCTAACTTTGTCAGATATCATCGAATAACATCCATTGAAGCCCATTGAGGTCAACTGTCACTTTGTAATAATTGAAAATTTTCAAAGTCTATCTTCCTAATTTGAAGTCGAATTTCAACATTTCTCATATATTTGAGTGAGTTTGCATCTAACTTTGTCTGATATCATCGAATAACATCCATTGAAGCCCATTGAGGTCAACTGTCACTTTGTGTTAATTGAAAATTTTCAAAGTCTATCTTCCTAATTTGAAGTCGAATTTCAACATTTCTTATATATTTGAGTGAGTTTGCATCTAACTTTGTCTGATATCATCGAATAACATCCATTGAAGCCCATTGAGGTCAACTGTCACTTTGTGTTAATTGAAAATTTTCAAAGTCTATCTTCCTAATTTGAAGTCGAATTCCAACATTTCTTATATATTTGAGTGAGTTTGCATCTAACTTTGTCAGATATCATCGAATAACATCCATTGAAGCCCATTGAGGTCAACTGTCACTTTGTAATAATTGAAAATTTTCAAAGTCTATCTTCCTAATTTGAAGTCGAATTTCAACATTTCTCATATATTTGAGTGAGTTTGCATCTAACTTTGTCAGATATCATCGAATAACATCCATTGAAGCCCTTTGAGGTCATCTGTCACTTTGTAATAATTGAAAATTTTCAAAGTCTATCTTCCTAATTTGAAGTCGAATTCCAACATTTCTTATATATTTGAGTGAGTTTGCATCTAACTTAGTCAGATATCATCGAATAACATCCATTGAAGCCCATTGAGGTCAACTGTCACTTTAAATAATTGAAAATTTTCAAAGTCTATCTTCCTAATTTGAAGTCGAATTTCAACATTTCTTATATATTTGAGTGAGTTTGCATCTAACTTTGTCTGATATCATCGAATAACATCCATTGAAGCCCATTGAGGTCAACTGTCACTTTGTGTTAATTGAAAATTTTCAAAGTCTATCTTCCTAATTTGAAGTCGAATTCCAACATTTCTTATATATTTGAGTGAGTTTGCATCTAACTTAGTCAGATATCATCGAATAACATCCATTGAAGCCCATTGAGGTCAACTGTCACTTTAAATAATTGAAAATTTTCAAAGTCTATCTTCCTAATTTGAAGTCGAATTTCAACATTTCTTATATATTTGAGTGAGTTTGCATCTAACTTTGTCTGATATCATCGAATAACATCCATTGAAGCCCATTGAGGTCAACTGTCACTTTGTGTTAATTGAAAATTTTCAAAGTCTATCTTCCTAATTTGAAGTCGAATTCCAACATTTTTTATATATTTGAGTGAGTTTGCATCTAACTTTGTCAGATATCATCGAATAACATCCATTGAAGCCCATTGAGGTCAACTGTCACTTTGTAATAATTGAGAATTTTCAAAGTCTATCTTCCTAATTTGAAGTCGAATTTCAACATTTCTCATATATTTGAGTGAGTTTGCATCTAACTTTGTCAGATATCATCGAATAACATCCATTGAAGCCCTTTGAGGTCATCTGTCACTTTGTAATAATTGAAAATTTTCAAAGTCTATCTTCCTAATTTGAAGTCGAATTTCAACATTTCTTATATATTTGAGTGAGTTTGCATCTAACTTTGTCAGATATCATCGAATAACATCAATTGAAGCCCATTGAGGTCATCTGTCACTTTGTAATAATTGAAAATTTTCAAAGTCTATCTTCCTAATTTGAAGTCGAATTCCAACATTTCTTATATATTTGAGTGAGTTTGCATCTAACTTTGTCAGATATCATCGAATAACATCCATTGAAGCCCTTTGAGGTCATCTGTCACTTTGTAATAATTGAAAATTTTCAAAGTCTATCTTCCTAATTTGAAGTCGAATTTCAACATTTCTCATATATTTGAGTGAGTTTGCGAATAACTTTGTCATATATCATCGAAAAACATCGATTGAAGCCCATTGAGGTCAATTGTCACTTTGTAATAATTGAAAATTTTCAAAGTCTATCTTCCTAATTTGAAGTCGAATTCCAACATTTCTTATATATTTGAGTGAGTTTGCATCTAACTTAGTCAGATATCATCGAATAACATCCATTGAAGCCCATTGAGGTCAACTGTCACTTTAAATAATTGAAAATTTTCAAAGTCTATCTTCCTAATTTGAAGTCGAATTTCAACATTTCTTATATATTTGAGTGAGTTTGCATCTAACTTTGTCTGATATCATCGAATAACATCCATTGAAGCCCATTGAGGTCAACTGTCACTTTGTGTTAATTGAAAATTTTCAAAGTCTATCTTCCTAATTTGAAGTCGAATTCCAACATTTTTTATATATTTGAGTGAGTTTGCATCTAACTTTGTCAGATATCATCGAATAACATCCATTGAAGCCCATTGAGGTCAACTGTCACTTTGTAATAATTGAAAATTTTCAAAGTCTATCTTCCTAATTTGAAGTCGAATTTCAACATTTCTCATATATTTGAGTGAGTTTGCATCTAACTTTGTCAGATATCATCGAATAACATCCATTGAAGCCCTTTGAGGTCATCTGTCACTTTGTAATAATTGAAAATTTTCAAAGTCTATCTTCCTAATTTGAAGTCGAATTTCAACATTTCTTATATATTTGAGTGAGTTTGCATCTAACTTTGTCAGATATCATCGAATAACATCAATTGAAGCCCATTGAGGTCATCTGTCACTTTGTAATAATTGAAAATTTTCAAAGTCTATCTTCCTAATTTGAAGTCGAATTCCAACATTTCTTATATATTTGAGTGAGTTTGCATCTAACTTTGTCAGATATCATCGAATAACATCCATTGAAGCCCTTTGAGGTCATCTGTCACTTTGTAATAATTGAAAATTTTCAAAGTCTATCTTCCTAATTTGAAGTCGAATTTCAACATTTCTCATATATTTGAGTGAGTTTGCGAATAACTTTGTCATATATCATCGAAAAACATCGATTGAAGCCCATTGAGGTCAATTGTCACTTTGTAATAATTGAAAATTTTCAAAGTCTATCTTCCTAATTTGAAGTCGAATTCCAACATTTCTTATATATTTGAGTGAGTTTGCATCTAACTTAGTCAGATATCATCGAATAACATCCATTGAAGCCCATTGAGGTCAACTGTCACTTTAAATAATTGAAAATTTTCAAAGTCTATCTTCCTAATTTGAAGTCGAATTTCAACATTTCTTATATATTTGAGTGAGTTTGCATCTAACTTTGTCTGATATCATCGAATAACATCCATTGAAGCCCATTGAGGTCAACTGTCACTTTGTGTTAATTGAAAATTTTCAAAGTCTATCTTCCTAATTTGAAGTCGAATTTCAACATTTCTCATATATTTGAGTGAGTTTGCATCTAACTTTGTCAGATATCATCGAATAACATCCATTGAAGCCCTTTGAGGTCATCTGTCACTTTGTAATAATTGATAATTTTCAAAGTCTATCTTCCTAATTTGAAGTCGAATTTCAACATTTCTTATATATTTGAGTGAGTTTGCATCTAACTTTGTCAGATATCATCGAATAACAGCAATTGAAGCCCATTGAGGTCATCTGTCACTTTGTAATAATTGAAAATTTTCAAAGTCTATCTTCCTAATTTGAAGTCGAATTCCAACATTTCTTATATATTTGAGTGAGTTTGCATCTAACTTTGTCAGATATCATCGAATAACATCCATTGAAGCCCTTTGAGGTCATCTGTCACTTTGTAATAATAGAAAATTTTCAAAGTCTATCTTCCTAATTTGAAGTCGAATTTCAACATTTCTCATATATTTGAGTGAGTTTGCGAATAACTCTGTCATATATCATCGAAAAACATCGATTGAAGCCCATTGAGGTCAATTGTCACTTTGTAATAATTGAAAATTTTCAAAGTCTATCTTCCTAATTTGAAGTCGAATTCCAACATTTCTTATATATTTGAGTGAGTTTGCATCTAACTTAGTCAGATATCATCGAATAACATCCATTGAAGCCCATTGAGGTCAACTGTCACTTTAAATAATTGAAAATTTTCAAAGTCTATCTTCCTAATTTGAAGTCGAATTTCAACATTTCTTATATATTTGAGTGAGTTTGCATCTAACTTTGTCTGATATCATCGAATAACATCCATTGAAGCCCATTGAGGTCAACTGTCACTTTGTGTTAATTGAAAATTTTCAAAGTCTATCTTCCTAATTTGAAGTCGAATTCCAACATTTCTTATATATTTGAGTGAGTTTGCATCTAACTTTGTCTGATATCATCGAATAACATCCATTGAAGCCCATTGAGGTCAACTGTCACTTTGTGTTAATTGAAAATTTTCAAAGTCTATCTTCCTAATTTGAAGTCGAATTTCAACATTTCTTATATATTTGAGTGAGTTTGCATCTAACTTTGTCTGATATCATCGAATAACATCCATTGAAGCCCATTGAGGTCAACTGTCACTTTGTGTTAATTGAAAATTTTCAAAGTCTATCTTCCTAATTTGAAGTCGAATTCCAACATTTCTTATATATTTGAGTGAGTTTGCATCTAACTTTGTCAGATATCATCGAATAACATCAATTGAAGCCCATTGAGGTCATCTGTCACTTTGTAATAATTGAAAATTTTCAAAGTCTATCTTCCTAATTTGAAGTCGAATTTCAACATTTCTCATATATTTGAGTGAGTTTGCGAATAACTTTGTCATATATCATCGAAAAACATCGATTGAAGCCCATTGAGGTCAATTGTCACTTTGTAATAATTGAAAATTTTCAAAGTCTATCTTCCTGATTTGAAGTCGAATTCCAACATTTCTTATATATTTGAGTGAGTTTGCATCTAACTTTGTCAGATATCATCGAATAACATCCATTGAAGCCCTTTGAGGTCATCTGTCACTTTGTAATAATTGAAAATTTTCAAAGTCTATCTTCCTAATTTGAAGTCGAATTTCAACATTTCTCATATATTTGAGTGAGTTTGCGAATAACTTTGTCATATATCATCGAAAAACATCGATTGAAGCCCATTGAGGTCAACTGTCACTTTAAATAATTGAAAATTTTCAAAGTCTATCTTCCTAATTTGAAGTCGAATTTCAACATTTCTCATATAATTGAGTGAGTTTGCGAATAACTTTGTCATATATCATCGAAAAACATCGATTGAAGCCCATTGAGGTCAATTGTCACTTTGTAATAATTGAAAATTTTCAAAGTCTATCTTCCTAATTTGAAGTCGAATTTCAACATTTCTCATATATTTGAGTGAGTTTGCGAATAACTTTGTCATATATCATCGAAAAACATCGATTGAAGCCCATTGAGGTCAATTGTCACTTTGTAATAATTGAAAATTTTCAAAGTCTATCTTCCTAATTTGAAGTCGAATTCCAACATTTCTTATATATTTGAGTGAGTTTGCATCTAACTTTGTCAGATATCATCGAATAACATCCATTGAAGCCCATTGAGGTCAACTGTCACTTTGTAATAATTGAAAATTTTCAATGTCTATCTTCCTAATTTGAAGTCGAATTTCAACATTTCTCATATATTTGAGTGAGTTTGCGAATAACTTTGTCATATATCATCGAAAAAAATCGATTGAAGCCCATTGAGGTCAATTGTCACTTTGTAATAATTGAAAATTTTCAAAGTCTATCTTCCTAATTTGAAGTCGAATTCCAACATTTCTTATATATTTGAGTGAGTTTGCATCTAACTTAGTCAGATATCATCGAATAACATCCATTGAAGCCCATTGAGGTCAACTGTCACTTTGTAATAATTGAAAATTTTCAAAGTCTATCTTCCTAATTTGAAGTCGAATTTCAACATTTCTCATATATTTGAGTGAGTTTGCATCTAACTTTGTCAGATATCATCGAATAACATCCATTGAAGCCCTTTGAGGTCATCTGTCACTTTGTAATAATTGAAAATTTTCAAAGTCTATCTTCCTAATTTGAAGTCGAATTTCAACATTTCTTATATATTTGAGTGAGTTTGCATCTAACTTTGTCAGATATCATCGAATAACATCAATTGAAGCCCATTGAGGTCATCTGTCACTTTGTAATAATTGAAAATTTTCAAAGTCTATCTTCCTAATTTGAAGTCGAATTCCAACATTTCTTATATATTTGAGTGAGTTTGCATCTAACTTTGTCAGATATCATCGAATAACATCCATTGAAGCCCTTTGAGGTCATCTGTCACTTTGTAATAATTGAAAATTTTCAAAGTCTATCTTCCTAATTTGAAGTCGAATTTCAACATTTCTCATATATTTGAGTGAGTTTGCGAATAAATTTGTCATATATCATCGAAAAACATCGATTGAAGCCCATTGAGGTCAATTGTCACTTTGTAATAATTGAACATTTTCAAAGTCTATCTTCCTGATTTGAAGTCGAATTCCAACATTTCTTATATATTTGAGTGAGTTTGCATCTAACTTTGTCAGATATCATCGAATAACATCCATTGAAGCCCATTGAGGTCAACTGTCACTTTGTAATAATTGAAAATTTTCAAAGTCTATCTTCCTAATTTGAAGTCGAATTTCAACATTTCTTATATATTTGAGTGAGTTTGCATCTAACTTAGTCAGATATCATCGAATAACATCCATTGAAGCCCATTGAGGTCAACTGTCACTTTAAATAATTGAAAATTTTCAAAGTCTATCTTCCTAATTTGAAGTCGAATTTCAACATTTCTTATATATTTGAGTGAGTTTGCATCTAACTTTGTCTGATATCATCGAATAACATCCATTGAAGCCCATTGAGGTCAACTGTCACTTTGTGTTAATTGAAAATTTTCAAAGTCTATCTTCCTAATTTGAAGTCGAATTCCAACATTTCTTATATATTTAAGTGAGTTTGCATCTAACTTTGTCAGATATCATCGAATAACATCCATTGAAGCCCATTGAGGTCAACTGTCACTTTGTAATAATTGAAAATTTTCAAAGTCTATCTTCCTAATTTGAAGTCGAATTTCAACATTTCTCATATATTTGAGTGAGTTTGCATCTAACTTTGTCAGATATCATCGAATAACATCCATTGAAGCCCTTTGAGGTCATCTGTCACTTTGATATAATTGAAAATTTTCAAAGTCTATCTTCCTAATTTGAAGTCGAATTTCAACATTTCTCATGTATTTGAGTGAGTTTGCGAATAACTTTGTCATATATCATCGAAAAACATCGATTGAAGCCCATTGAGGTCAATTGTCACTTTGTAATAATTGAAAATTTTCAAAGTCTATCTTCCTGATTTGAAGTCGAATTCCAACATTTCTTATATATTTGAGTGAGTTTGCATCTAACTTTGTCAGATATCATCGAATAACATCCATTGAAGCCCTTTGAGGTCATCTGTCACTTTGTAATAATTGAAAATTTTCAAAGTCTATCTTCCTAATTTGAAGTCGAATTTCAACATTTCTCATATATTTGAGTGAGTTTGCGAATAACTTTGTCATATATCATCGAAAAACATCGATTGAAGCCCATTGAGGTCAACTGTCACTTTAAATAATTGAAAATTTTCAAAGTCTATCTTCCTAATTTGAAGTCGAATTTCAACATTTCTTATATATTTGAGTGAGTTTGCATCTAACTTTGTCAGATATCATCGAATAACATCGATTGAAGCCCATTGAGGTCAACTGTCACTTTGTAATAATTGAAAATTTTCAAAGTCTATCTTCCTAATTTGAAGTCGAATTCCAACATTTCTTATATATTTGAGTGAGTTTGCATCTAACTTTGTCAGATATCATCGAATAACATCGATTGAAGCCCATTGAGGTCAACTGTCACTTTGTAATAATTGAAAATTTTCAAAGTCTATCTTCCTAATTTGAAGTCGAATTTCAACATTTCTTATATATTTGAGTGAGTTTGCATCTAACTTTGTCATATATCATCGAAAAACATCGATTGAAGCCCATTGAGGTCAATTGTCACTTTGTAATAATTGAAAATTTTCAAAGTCTATCTTCCTAATTTCAAGTCAAATTCCAACATTTCTTATATATTTGAGTGAGTTTGCATCTAACTTAGTCAGATATCATCAAATAACATCCATTGAAGCCCATTGATGTCAACTGTCACTTTGTAATAATTGAAAATTTTCAAAGTCTATCTTCCTAATTTGAAGTCGAATTTCAACATTTCTCATATATTTGAGTGAGTTTGCATCTAACTTTGTCAGATATCATCGAATAACATCCATTGAAGCCCTTTGAGGTCATCTGTCACTTTCTAATAATTGAAAATTTTCAAAGTCTATCTTCCTAATTTGAAGTCGAATTCCAACATTTCTTATATATTTGAGTGAGTTTGCATCTAACTTTGTCAGATATCATCGAATAACATCAATTGAAGCCCATTGAGGTCAACTGTCACTTTGTAATAATTGAAAATTTTCAAAGTCTATATTCCTAATTTGAAGTCGAATTCCAACATTTCTTATATATTTGAGTGAGTTTGCATCTAACTTTGTCAGATATCATCGAATAACATCCATTGAAGCCCTTTGAGGTCATCTGTCACTTTGTAATAATTGAAAATTTTCAAAGTCTATCTTCCTAATTTGAAGTCGAATTTCAACATTTCTTATATATTTGAGTGAGTTTGCATGTAACTTTGTCAGATATCATCGAATAACATCCATTGAAGCCCATTGAGGTCAACTGTCACTTTAAATAATTGAAAATTTTCAAAGTCTATCTTCCTAATTTGAAGTCGAATTTCAACATTTCTTATATATTTGAGTGAGTTTGCATCTAACTTTGTCTGATATCATCGAATAACATCAATTGAAGCCCATTGAGGTCAACTGTCACTTTGTAATAATTGAAAATTTTCAAAGTCTATCTTCCTAATTTGGAGTCGAATTTCAACATTTCTCATATATTTGAGTGAGTTTGCATCTAACTTTGTCAGATATCATCGAATAACATCCATTGAAGCCCTTTGAGGTCAACTGTCACTTTGTAATAATTGAAAATTTTCAAAGTCTATCTTCCTAATTTGAAGTCGAATTTCAACATTTCTTATATATTTGAGTGAGTTTGCATCTAACTTTGTCAGATATCATCGAATAACATCAATTGAATCCCATTGAGGTCAACTGTCACTTTGTAATAATTGAAAATTTTCAAAGTCTATCTTCCTAATTTGAAGTCGAATTCCAACATTTCTTATATATTTTAGTGAGTTTGCATCTAACTTTGTCAGATATCATCGAATAACATCCATTGAAGCCCATTGAGGTCAACTGTCACTTTAAATAATTGAAAATTTTCAAAGTCTATCTTCCTAATTTGAAGTCGAATTTCAACATTTCTTATATATTTGAGTGAGTTTGCATCTAACTTTGTCAGATATCATCGAATAACATCAATTGAAGCCCATTGAGGTCAACTGTCACTTTGTAATAATTGAAAATTTTCAAAGTCTATCTTCCTAATTTGATTTCGAATTCCAACATTTCTTATATATTTGAGTGAGTTTGCATCTAACTTTGTCTGATATCATCGAATAACATCCATTGAAGCCCATTGAGGTCAACTGTCACTTTGTGTTAATTGAAAATTTTCAAAGTCTATCTTCCTAATTTGAAGTCGAATTCCAACATTTCTTATATATTTGAGTGAGTTTGCATCTAACTTTGTCAGATATCATCGAATAACATCCATTGAAGCCCATTGAGGTCAACTGTCACTTTGTAATAATTGAAAATTTTCAAAGTCTATCTTCCTAATTTGAAGTCGAATTCCAACATTTCTCATATATTTGAGTGAGTTTGCGAATAACTTTGTCATATATCATCGAAAAACATCGATTGAAGCCCATTGAGGTCAATTGTCACTTTGTAATAATTGAAAATTTTCAAAGTCTATCTTCCTAATTTGAAGTCGAATTCCAACATTTCTTATATATTTGAGTGAGTTTGCGAATAACTTTGTCATATATCATCGAAAAACATCGATTGAAGCCCATTGAGGTCAATTGTCACTTTGTAATAATTGAAAATTTTCAAAGTCTATCTTCCTAATTTGAAGTCGAATTCCAACATTTCTTATATATTTGAGTGAGTTTGCATCTAACTTTGTCAGATATCATCGAATAACATCCATTGAAGCCCATTGAGGTCAACTGTCACTTTGTAATAATTGAAAATTTTCAAAGTCTATCTTCCTAATTTGAAGTCGAATTTCAACATTTCTCATATATTTGAGTGAGTTTGCATCTAACTTTGTCAGATATCATCGAATAACATCCATTGAAGCCCTTTGAGGTCATCTGTCACTTTGTAATAATTGAAAATTTTCAAAGTCTATCTTCCTAATTTGAAGTCGAATTTCAACATTTCTTATATATTTGAGTGAGTTTGCATCTAACTTTGTCAGATATCATCGAATAACATCAATTGAAGCCCATTGAGGTCATCTGTCACTTTGTAATAATTGAAAATTTTCAAAGTCTATCTTCCTAATTTGAAGTCGAATTCCAACATTTCTTATATATTTGAGTGAGTTTGCATCTAACTTTGTCAGATATCATCGAATAACATCCATTGAAGCCCTTTGAGGTCATCTGTCACTTTGTAATAATTGAAAATTTTCAAAGTCTATCTTCCTAATTTGAAGTCGAATTTCAACATTTCTCATATATTTGAGTGAGTTTGCGAATAACTTTGTCATATATCATCGAAAATCATCGATTGAAGCCCATTGAGGTCAATTGTCACTTTGTAATAATTGAAAATTTTCAAAGTCTATCTTCCTGATTTGAAGTCGAATTCCAACATTTCTTATATATTTGAGTGAGTTTGCATCTAACTTTGTCAGATATCATCGAATAACATCCATTGAAGCCCTTTGAGGTCATCTGTCACTTTGTAATAATTGAAAATTTTCAAAGTCTATCTTCCTAATTTGAAGTCGAATTTCAACATTTCTCATATATTTGAGTGAGTTTGCGAATAACTTTGTCATATATCATCGAAAAACATCGATTCAAGCCCATTGAGGTCAACTGTCACTTTAAATAATTGAAAATTTTCAAAGTCTATCTTCCTAATTTGAAGTCGAATTTCAACATTTCTTATATATTTGAGTGAGTTTGCATCTAACTTTGTCTGATATCATCGAATAACATCCATTGAAGCCCATTGAGGTCAACTGTCACTTTGTGTTAATTGAAAATTTTCAAAGTCTATCTTCCTAATTTGAAGTCGAATTCCAACATTTCTTATATATTTGAGTGAGTTTGCATCTAACTTTGTCAGATATCATCGAATAACATCCATTGAAGCCCATTGAGGTCAACTGTCACTTTGTAATAATTGAAAATTTTCAAAGTCTATCTTCCTAATTTGAAGTCGAATTCCAACATTTCTTATATATTTGAGTGAGTTTGCATCTAACTTTGTCAGATATCATCGAATAACATCAATTGAAGCCCATTGAGGTCAACTGTCACTTTGTAATAATTGAAAATTTTCAAAGTCTATCTTCCTAATTTGAAGTCGAATTTCAACATTTCTCATATATTTGAGTGAGTTTGCGAATAACTTTGTCATATATCATCGAAAATCATCGATTGAAGCCCATTGAGGTCAATTGTCACTTTGTAATAATTGAAAATTTTCAAAGTCTATCTTCCTGATTTGAAGTCGAATTCCAACATTTCTTATATATTTGAGTGAGTTTGCATCTAACTTTGTCAGATATCATCGAATAACATCCATTGAAGCCCTTTGAGGTCATCTGTCACTTTGTAATAATTGAAAATTTTCAAAGTCTATCTTCCTAATTTGAAGTCGAATTTCAACATTTCTCATATATTTGAGTGAGTTTGCGAATAACTTTGTCATATATCATCGAAAAACATCGATTGAAGCCCATTGAGGTCAACTGTCACTTTAAATAATTGAAAATTTTCAAAGTCTATCTTCCTAATTTGAAGTCGAATTTCAACATTTCTCATATATTTGAGTGAGTTTGCGAATAACTTTGTCATATATCATCGAAAATCATCGATTGAAGCCCATTGAGGTCAATTGTCACTTTGTAATAATTGAAAATTTTCAAAGTCTATCTTCCTGATTTGAAGTCGAATTCCAACATTTCTTATATATTTGAGTGAGTTTGCATCTAACTTTGTCAGATATCATCGAATAACATCCATTGAAGCCCTTTGAGGTCATCTGTCACTTTGTAATAATTGAAAATTTTCAAAGTCTATCTTCCTAATTTGAAGTCGAATTTCAACATTTCTCATACATTTGAGTGAGTTTGCGAATAACTTTGTCATATATCATCGAAAAACATCGATTGAAGCCCATTGAGGTCAACTGTCACTTTAAATAATTGAAAATTTTCAAAGTCTATCTTCCTAATTTGAAGTCGAATTTCAACATTTCTTATATATTTGAGTGAGTTTGCATCTAACTTTGTCTGATATCATCGAATAACATCCATTGAAGCCCATTGAGGTCAACTGTCACTTTGTGTTAATTGAAAATTTTCAAAGTCTATCTTCCTAATTTGAAGTCGAATTCCAACATTTCTCATATATTTGAGTGAGTTTTTATCTAACTTTGTCAGATATCATCGAATAACATCAATTGAAGCCCATTGAGGTCAACTGTCACTTTGTAATAATTGAAAATTTTCAAAGTCTATCTTCCTAATTTGAAGTCGAATTCCAACATTTCTTATATATTTGAGTGAGTTTGCATCTAACTTAGTCAGATATCATCGAATAACATCGATTGAAGCCCATTGAGGTCAACTGTCACTTTGTAATAATTGAAAATTTTCAAAGTCTATCTTCCTAATTTGAAGTCGAATTCCAACATTTCTTATGTATTTGAGTGAGTTTGCATCTAACTTTGTCAGATATCATCGAATAACATCAATTGAAGCCCATTGAGGTCAACTGTCCCTTTGTAATAATTGAAAATTTTCAAAGTCTATCTTCCTAATTTGAAGTCGAATTCCAACATTTCTTATATATTTGAGTGAGTTTGCATCTAACTTTGTCAGATATCATCGAATAACATCCATTGAAGCCCTTTGAGGTCATCTGTCACTTTGTAATAATTGAAAATTTTCAAAGTCTATCTTCCTAATTTGAAGTCGAATTTCAACATTTCTCATATATTTGAGTGAGTTTGCGAATAACTTTGTCATATATCATCGAAAAACATCGATTGAAGCCCATTGAGGTCAATTGTCACTTTGTAATAATTGAAAATTTTCAAAGTCTATCTTCCTGATGTGAAGTCGAATTCCAACATTTCTTATATATTTGAGTGAGTTTGCATCTAACTTTGTCAGATATCATCGAATAACATCCATTGAAGCCCATTGAGGTCATCTGTCACTTTGTGTTAATTGAAAATTTTCAAAGTCCATCTTCCTAATTTGAAGTCGAATTCCAACATTTCTTATATATTTGAGTGAGTTTGCATCTAACTTTGTCTGATATCATCGAATAACATCCATTGAATCCCATTGAGGTCAACTGTCACTTTGTGTTAATTGAAAATTTTCCAAGTCTATCTTCCTTATTTGAAGTCGAATTTCAACATTTCTCATATATTTGAGTGAGTTTGCGAATAACTTTTTCATATATCATCGAAAAACATCGATTGAAGCCCATTGAGGTCAACTGTCACTTTGTCTAATTGAAAATTTTCAAAGTCTATCTTCCTGATTTGAAGTCGAATTCCAACATTTCTTATATATTTGAGTGAGTTTGCTCTAACTTTATCAAATATCATCGAATAACATCCATTGAAGCCCATTGAGGTCATCTGTCACTTTGTGTTAATTGAAAATTTTCAAAGTCCATCTTCCTAATTTGAAGTCGAATTCCAACATTTCTTATATATTTGAGTGAGTTTGCATCTAACTTTGTCTGATATCATCGAATAACATCCATTGAATCCCATTGAGGTCAACTGTCACTTTGTGTTAATTGAAAATTTTCCAAGTCTATCTTCCTTATTTGAAGTCGAATTTCAACATTTCTCATATATTTGAGTGAGTTTGCGAATAACTTTTTCATATATCATCGAAAAACATCGATTGAAGCCCATTGAGGTCAACTGTCACTTTGTAATAATTGAAAATTTTCAAAGTCTATCTTCCTGATTTGAAGTCGAATTCCAACATTTCTTATATATTTGAGTGAGTTCTCTAACTTTATCAAATATCATCGAATAACATCCATTGGAGCCCATTGAGGTCAACTGTCACTTTGTAATAATTGAAAATTTTCAAAGTCTATCTTCCTAATTTGAAGTCGAATTCCAACATTTCTTATATATTTGAGTGAGTTTGCATCTAACTTTGTCAGAGATTATCGAATAACATCCATTGAAGCCCATTGAGGTCATCTGTCACTTTGTGTTAATTGAAAATTTTCAAAGTCTATCTTCCTAATTTGAAGTCGAATTCCAACATTTCTTATATATTTGAGTGAGTTCGCGAATATCTTTGTCAGAGATCATCGAATAACATCCAGTAAAGCCCATTGAGGTCAACTGTCACTTTGTGTTAATTGAAAATTTTCAAAGTCTATCTTCCTAATTTGAAGTCGACTTCCAACATTTCTTATATATTTGAGTGAGTTTGCATCTAACTTTGTCAGATATCATCGAATAACATCCATTGAAGCCCATTGAGGTCAACTGTCACTTTGTAATAATTGAAAATTTTCAAAGTCTATCTTCCTAATTTGAAGTCGAATTCCAACATTTCTCATATATTTGAGTGAGTTTGCATCTAACTTTGTCAGATATCATCGAATAACATCCATTGAAGCCCTTTGAGGTCATCTGTCACTTTGTAATAATTGAAAATTTTCAAAGTCTATCTTCCTAATTTGAAGTCGAATTTCAACATTTCTTATATATTTGAGTGAGTTTGCATCTAACTTTGTCAGATATCATCGAATAACATCAATTGAAGCACATTGAGGTCATCTGTCACTTTGTAATAATTGAAAATTTTCAAAGTCTATCTTCCTAATTTGAAGTCGAATTCCAACATTTCTTATGTATTTGAGTGAGTTTGCATCTAACTTTGTCAGATATCATCGAATAACATCAATTGAAGCCCATTGAGGTCAACTGTCACTTTGTAATAATTGAAAATTTTCAAAGTCTATCTTCCTAATTTGAAGTCGAATTCCAACATTTCTTATATATTTGAGTGAGTTTGCATCTAACTTTGTCAGATATCATCGAATAACATCCATTGAAGCCCTTTGAGGTCATCTGTCACTTTGTAATAATTGAAAATTTTCAAAGTCTATCTTCCTAATTTGAAGTCGAATTTCAACATTTCTCATATATTTGAGTGAGTTTGCGAATAACTTTGTCATATATCATCGAAAAACATCGATTGAAGCCCATTGAGGTCAATTGTCACTTTGTAATAATTGAAAATTTTCAAAGTCTATCTTCCTGATTTGAAGTCGAATTCCAACATTTCTTATATATTTGAGTGAGTTTGCATCTAACTTTGTCAGATATCATCGAATAACATCCATTGAAGCCCATTGAGGTCATCTGTCACTTTGTGTTAATTGAAAATTTTCAAAGTCCATCTTCCTAATTTGAAGTCGAATTCCAACATTTCTTATATATTTGAGTGAGTTTGCATCTAACTTTGTCTGATATCATCGAATAACATCCATTGAATCCCATTGAGGTCAACTGTCACTTTGTGTTAATTGAAAATTTTCCAAGTCTATCTTCCTTATTTGAAGTCGAATTTCAACATTTCTCATATATTTGAGTGAGTTTGCGAATAACTTTTTCATATATCATCGAAAAACATCGATTGAAGCCCATTGAGGTCAACTGTCACTTTGTAATAATTGAAAATTTTCAAAGTCTATCTTCCTGATTTGAAGTCGAATTCCAACATTTCTTATATATTTGAGTGAGTTTGCTCTAACTTTATCAAATATCATCGAATAACATCCATTGGAGCCCATTGAGGTCAACTGTCACTTTGTAATAATTGAAAATTTTCAAAGTCTATCTTCCTAATTTGAAGTCGAATTCCAACATTTCTTATATATTTGAGTGAGTTTGCATCTAACTTTGTCAGATATCATCGAATAACATCAATTGAAGCCCATTGAGGTCAACTGTCACTTTGTAATAATTGAAAATTTTCAAAGTCTATCTTCCTAATTTGAAGTCGAATTCCAACATTTCTTATATATTTGAGTGAGTTTGCATCTAACTTAGTCAGATATCATCGAATAACATCGATTGAAGCCCATTGAGGTCAACTGTCACTTTGTAATAATTGAAAATTTTCAAAGTCTATCTTCCTAATTTGAAGTCGAATTCCAACATTTCTTATGTATTTGAGTGAGTTTGCATCTAACTTTGTCAGATATCATCGAATAACATCAATTGAAGCCCATTGAGGTCAACTGTCACTTTGTAATAATTGAAAATTTTCAAAGTCTATCTTCCTAATTTGAAGTCGAATTCCAACATTTCTTATATATTTGAGTGAGTTTGCATCTAACTTTGTCAGATATCATCGAATAACATCCATTGAAGCCCTTTGAGGTCATCTGTCACTTCGTAATAATTGAAAATTTTCAAAGTCTATCTTCCTAATTTGAAGTCGAATTTCAACATTTCTCATATATTTGAGTGAGTTTGCGAATAACTTTGTCATATATCATCGAAAAACATCGATTGAAGCCCATTGAGGTCAATTGTCACTTTGTAATAATTGAAAATTTTCAAACTCTATCTTCCTGATTTGAAGTCGAATTCCAACATTTCTTATATATTTGAGTGAGTTTGCATCTAACTTTGTCAGATATCATCGAATAACATCCATTGAAGCCCATTGAGGTCATCTGTCACTTTGTGTTAATTGAAAATTTTCAAAGTCCATCTTCCTAATTTGAAGTCGAATTCCAACATTTCTTATATATTTGAGTGAGTTTGCATCTAACTTTGTCTGATATCATCGAATAACATCCATTGAATCCCATTGAGGTCAACTGTCACTTTGTGTTAATTGAAAATTTTCCAAGTCTATCTTCCTTATTTGAAGTCGAATTTCAACATTTCTCATATATTTGAGTGAGTTTGCGAATAACTTTTTCATATATCATCGAAAAACATCGATTGAAGCCCATTGAGGTCAACTGTCACTTTGTAATAATTGAAAATTTTCAAAGTCTATCTTCCTGATTTGAAGTCGAATTCCAACATTTCTTATATATTTGAATGAGTTCTCTAACTTTATCAAATATCATCGAATAACATCCATTGGAGCCCATTGAGGTCAACTGTCACTTTGTAATAATTGAAAATTTTCAAAGTCTATCTTCCTAATTTGAAGTCGAATTCCAACATTTCTTATATATTTGAGTGAGTTTGCATCTAACTTTGTCAGAGATTATCGAATAACATCCATTGAAGCCCATTGAGGTCATCTGTCACTTTGTGTTAATTGAAAATTTTCAAAGTCTATCTTCCTAATTTGAAGTCGAATTTCAACATTTCTTATATATTTGAGTGAGTTTGCATCTAACTTTGTCAGATATCATCGAATAACATCAATTGAAGCACATTGAGGTCATCTGTCACTTTGTAATAATTGAAAATTTTCAAAGTCTATCTTCCTAATTTGAAGTCGAATTCCAACATTTCTTATATATTTGAGTGAGTTTGCATCTAACTTTGTCTGATATCATCGAATAACATCCATTGAAGCCCATTGAGGTCAACTGTCACTTTGTAATAATTGAAAATTTTCAAAGTCTATCTTCCTAATTTGAAGTCGAATTTCAACATTTCTTATATATTTGAGTGAGTTTGCATCTAACTTTGTCAGATATCATCGAATAACATCAATTGAAGCCCATTGAGGTCAACTGTCACTTTGTAATAATTTAAAATTTTCAAAGTCTATCTTCCTAATTTGAAGTCGAATTCCAACATTTCTTATATATTTGAGTGAGTTTGCGAATATCTTTGTCAGAGATCATCGAATAACATCCATTAAAGCCCATTGAGGTCAACTGTCACTTTGTGTTAATTGAAAATTTTCAAAGTCTATCTTCCTAATTTGAAGTCGAATTCCAACATTTCTTATATATTTGAGTGAGTTTGCATCTAACTTTGTCTGATATCATCGAATAACATCCATTGAAGCCCATTGAGGTCAACTGTCACTTTGTGTTAATTGAAAATTTTCAGAGTCTATCTTCCTAATTTGAAGTCGAATTCCAACATTTTTATATAATTGAGTGAGTTTGCATCTAACTTTGTCTGATATCATCGAATAACATCCATTGAAGCCCATTGAGGTCAACTGTCACTTTGTGTTAATTGAAAATTTTCAAAGTCTATCTTCCTAATTTGAAGTCGAATTCCAACATTTCTTATATATTTGAGTGAGTTTGCATCTAACTTTGTCAGATATCATCGAATAACATCCATTGAAGCCCATTGAGGTCAACTGTCACTTTGTAATAATTGAAAATTTTCAAAGTCTATCTTCCTAATTTGAAGTCGAATTTCAACATTTCTCATATATTTGAGTGAGTTTGCATCTAACTTTGTCAGATATCATCGAATAACATCCATTGAAGCCCTTTGAGGTCATCTGTCACTTTGTAATAATTGAAAATTTTCAAAGTCTATCTTCCTAATTTGAAGTCGAATTCCAACATTTCTTATATATTTGAGTGAGTTTGCATCTAACTTTGTCAGATATCATCGAATAACATCAATTGAAGTCCATTGAGGTCATCTGTCACTTTGTAATAATTGAAAATTTTCAAAGTCTATCTTCCTAATTTGAAGTCGAATTCCAACATTTCTTATATATTTGAGGGAGTTTGCATCTAACTTAGTCAGATATCATCGAATAACATCCATTGAAGCCCATTGAGGTCAACTGTCACTTTAAATAATTGAAAATTTTCAAAGTCTATCTTCCTAATTTGAAGTCGAATTTCAACATTTCTTATATATTTGAGTGAGTTTGCATCTAACTTTGTCAGATATCATCGAATAACATCAATTGAAGCCCATTGAGGTCAACTGTCACTTTGTAATAATTGAAAATTTTCAAAGTCTATCTTCCTAATTTGAAGTCGAATTCCAACATTTCTTATATATTTGAGTGAGTTTGCATCTAACTTTGTCAGATATCATCGAATAACATCAATTGAAGCCCATTGAGGTCAACTGTCACTTTGTAATAATTGAAAATTTTCAAAGTCTATCTTCCTAATTTGAAGTCGAATTCCAACATTTCTTATATATTTGAGTGAGTTTGCATCTAACTTAGTCAGATATCATCGAATAACATCAATTGAAGCCCATTGAGGTCAACTGTCACTTTGTAATAATTGAAAATTTTCAAAGTCTATCTTACTAATTTGAAGTCGAATTTCAACATTTCTCATATATTTGAGTGAGTTTGCGAATAACTTTGTCATATATCATCGAAAAACATCGATTGAAGCCCATTGAGGTCAACTGTCACTTTGTAATAATTGAAAATTTTCAAAGTCTATCTTCCTAATTTGAAGTCGAATTCCAACATTTCTTATATATTTGAGTGAGTTTGCATCTAACTTTGTCAGATATCATCGAATAACATCAATTGAAGCCCATTGAGGTCAACTGTCACTTTGTAATAATTGAAAATTTTCAAAGTCTATCTTCCTAATTTGAAGTCGAATTCCAACATTTCTTATATATTTGAGTGAGTTTGCATCTAACTTAGTCAGATATCATCGAATAACATCGATTGAAGCCCATTGAGGTCAACTGTCACTTTGTAATAATTGAAAATTTTCAAAGTCTATCTTCCTAATTTGAAGTCGAATTCCAACATTTCTTATATATTTGAGTGAGTTTGCATCTAACTTTGTCAGATATCATCGAATAACATCCATTGAAGTCCATTGAGGTCATCTGTCACTTTGTAATAATTGAAAATTTTCAAAGTCTATCTTCCTAATTTGAAGTCGAATTCCAACATTTCTTATATATTTGAGTGAGTTTGCATCTAACTTAGTCAGATATCATCGAATAACATCCATTGAAGCCCATTGAGGTCAACTGTCACTTTAAATAATTGAAAATTTTCAAAGTCTATCTTCCTAATTTGAAGTCGAATTTCAACATTTCTTATATATGTGAGTGAGTTTGCATCTAACTTTGTCAGATATCATCGAATAACATCAATTGAAGCCCATTGAGGTCAACTGTCACTTTGTAATAATTGAAAATTTTCAAAGTCTATCTTCCTAATTTGAAGTCGAATTCCAACATTTCTTATATATTTGAGTGAGTTTGCATCTAACTTTGTCAGATATCATCGAATAACATCAATTGAAGCCCATTGAGGTCAACTGTCACTTTGTAATAATTGAAAATTTTCAAAGTCTATCTTCCTAATTTGAAGTCGAATTCCAACATTTCTTATATATTTGAGTGAGTTTGCATCTAACTTTGTCAGATATCATCGAATAACATCAATTGAAGCCCATTGAGGTCAACTGTCACTTTGTAATAATTGAAAATTTTCAAAGTCTATCTTCCTAATTTGAAGTCGAATTCCAACATTTCTTATATATTTGAGTGAGTTTGCATCTAACTTAGTCAGATATCATCGAATAACATCAATTGAAGCCCATTGAGGTCAACTGTCACTTTGTAATAATTGAAAATTTTCAAAGTCTATCTTACTAATTTGAAGTCGAATTTCAACATTTCTCATATATTTGAGTGAGTTTGCGAATAACTTTGTCATATATCATCGAAAAACATCGATTGAAGCCCATTGAGGTCAACTGTCACTTTGTAATAATTGAAAATTTTCAAAGTCTATCTTCCTAATTTGAAGTCGACTTCCAACATTTCTTATATATTTGAGTGAGTTTGCATCTAACTTTGTCAGATATCATCGAATAACATCAATTGAAGCCCATTGAGGTCAACTGTCACTTTGTAATAATTGAAAATTTTCAAAGTCTATCTTCCTAATTTGAAGTCGAATTCCAACATTTCTTATATATTTGAGTGAGTTTGCATCTAACTTAGTCAGATATCATCGAATAACATCGATTGAAGCCCATTGAGGTCAACTGTCACTTTGTAATAATTGAAAATTTTCAAAGTCTATCTTCCTAATTTGAAGTCGAATTCCAACATTTCTTATATATTTGAGTGAGTTTGCATCTAACTTAGTCAGATATCATCGAATAACATCGATTGAAGCCCATTGAGGTCAACTGTCACTTTGTAATAATTGAAAATTTTCAAAGTCTATCTTCCTAATTTGAAGTCGAATTCCAACATTTCTTATATATTTGAGTGAGTTTGCATCTAACTTTGTCAGATATCATCGAATAACATCCATTGAAGTCCATTGAGGTCATCTGTCACTTTGTAATAATTGAAAATTTTCAAAGTCTATCTTCCTAATTTGAAGTCGAATTCCAACATTTCTTATATATTTGAGTGAGTTTGCATCTAACTTAGTCAGATATCATCGAATAACATCCATTGAAGCCCATTGAGGTCAACTGTCACTTTAAATAATTGAAAATTTTCAAAGTCTATCTTCCTAATTTGAAGTCGAATTTCAACATTTCTTATATATGTGAGTGAGTTTGCATCTAACTTTGTCAGATATCATCGAATAACATCAATTGAAGCCCATTGAGGTCAACTGTCACTTTGTAATAATTGAAAATTTTCAAAGTCTATCTTCCTAATTTGAAGTCGAATTCCAACATTTCTTATATATTTGAGTGAGTTTGCATCTAACTTTGTCAGATATCATCGAATAACATCAATTGAAGCCCATTGAGGTCAACTGTCACTTTGTAATAATTGAAAATTTTCAAAGTCTATCTTCCTAATTTGAAGTCGAATTCCAACATTTCTTATATATTTGAGTGAGTTTGCATCTAACTTTGTCAGATATCATCGAATAACATCAATTGAAGCCCATTGAGGTCAACTGTCACTTTGTAATAATTGAAAATTTTCAAAGTCTATCTTCCTAATTTGAAGTCGAATTCCAACATTTCTTATATATTTGAGTGAGTTTGCATCTAACTTTGTCAGATATCATCGAATAACATCAATTGAAGCCCATTGAGGTCAACTGTCACTTTGTAATAATTGAAAATTTTCAAAGTCTATCTTCCTAATTTGAAGTCGAATTCCAACATTTCTTATATATTTGAGTGAGTTTGCATCTAACTTTGTCAGATATCATCGAATAACATCAATTGAAGCCCATTGAGGTCAACTGTCACTTTGTAATAATTGAAAATTTTCAAAGTCTATCTTCCTAATTTGAAGTCGAATTTCAACATTTCTTATATATGTGAGTGAGTTTGCATCTAACTTTGTCAGATATCATCGAATAACATCAATTGAAGCCCATTGAGGTCAACTGTCACTTTGTAATAATTGAAAATTTTCAAAGTCTATCTTCCTAATTTGAAGTCGAATTCCAACATTTCTTATATATTTGAGTGAGTTTGCATCTAACTTTGTCAGATATCATCGAATAACATCAATTGAAGCCCATTGAGGTCAACTGTCACTTTGTAATAATTGAAAATTTTCAAAGTCTATCTTCCTAATTTGAAGTCGAATTCCAACATTTCTTATATATTTGAGTGAGTTTGCATCTAACTTTGTCAGATATCATCGAATAACATCAATTGAAGCCCATTGAGGTCAACTGTCACTTTGTAATAATTGAAAATTTTCAAAGTCTATCTTCCTAATTTGAAGTCGAATTCCAACATTTCTTATATATTTGAGTGAGTTTGCATCTAACTTAGTCAGATATCATCGAATAACATCAATTGAAGCCCATTGAGGTCAACTGTCACTTTGTAATAATTGAAAATTTTCAAAGTCTATCTTACTAATTTGAAGTCGAATTTCAACATTTCTCATATATTTGAGTGAGTTTGCGAATAACTTTGTCATATATCATCGAAAAACATCGATTGAAGCCCATTGAGGTCAACTGTCTCTTTGTAATAATTGAAAATTTTCAAAGTCTATCTTCCTAATTTGAAGTCGACTTCCAACATTTCTTATATATTTGAGTGAGTTTGCATCTAACTTTGTCAGATATCATCGAATAACATCAATTGAAGCCCATTGAGGTCAACTGTCACTTTGTAATAATTGAAAATTTTCAAAGTCTATCTTCCTAATTTGAAGTCGAATTCCAACATTTCTTATATATTTGAGTGAGTTTGCATCTAACTTAGTCAGATATCATCGAATAACATCGATTGAAGCCCATTGAGGTCAACTGTCACTTTGTAATAATTGAAAATTTTCAAAGTCTATCTTCCTAATTTGAAGTCGAATTCCAACATTTCTTATATATTTGAGTGAGTTTGCATCTAACTTAGTCAGATATCATCGAATAACATCGATTGAAGCCCATTGAGGTCAACTGTCACTTTGTAATAATTGAAAATTTTCAAAGTCTATCTTCCTAATTTGAAGTCGAATTCCAACATTTCTTATATATTTGAGTGAGTTTGCATCTAACTTTGTCAGATATCATCGAATAACATCCATTGAAGTCCATTGAGGTCATCTGTCACTTTGTAATAATTGAAAATTTTCAAAGTCTATCTTCCTAATTTGAAGTCGAATTCCAACATTTCTTATATATTTGAGTGAGTTTGCATCTAACTTAGTCAGATATCATCGAATAACATCCATTGAAGCCCATTGAGGTCAACTGTCACTTTAAATAATTGAAAATTTTCAAAGTCTATCTTCCTAATTTGAAGTCGAATTTCAACATTTCTTATATATGTGAGTGAGTTTGCATCTAACTTTGTCAGATATCATCGAATAACATCAATTGAAGCCCATTGAGGTCAACTGTCACTTTGTAATAATTGAAAATTTTCAAAGTCTATCTTCCTAATTTGAAGTCGAATTCCAACATTTCTTATATATTTGAGTGAGTTTGCATCTAACTTTGTCAGATATCATCGAATAACATCAATTGAAGCCCATTGAGGTCAACTGTCACTTTGTAATAATTGAAAATTTTCAAAGTCTATCTTCCTAATTTGAAGTCGAATTCCAACATTTCTTATATATTTGAGTGAGTTTGCATCTAACTTTGTCAGATAAACGCGAATAACATCAATTGAAGCCCATTGAGGTCAACTGTCACTTTGTAATAATTGAAAATTTTCAAAGTCTATCTTCCTAATTTGAAGTCGAATTCCAACATTTCTTATATATTTGAGTGAGTTTGCATCTAACTTAGTCAGATATCATCGAATAACATCAATTGAAGCCCATTGAGGTCAACTGTCACTTTGTAATAATTGAAAATTTTCAAAGTCTATCTTACTAATTTGAAGTCGAATTTCAACATTTCTCATATATTTGAGTGAGTTTGCGAATAACTTTGTCATATATCATCGAAAAACATCGATTGAAGCCCATTGAGGTCAACTGTCACTTTGTAATAATTGAAAATTTTCAAAGTCTATCTTCCTAATTTGAAGTCGACTTCCAACATTTCTTATATATTTGAGTGAGTTTGCATCTAACTTTGTCAGATATCATCGAATAACATCAATTGAAGCCCATTGAGGTCAACTGTCACTTTGTAATAATTGAAAATTTTCAAAGTCTATCTTCCTAATTTGAAGTCGAATTCCAACATTTCTTATATATTTGAGTGAGTTTGCATCTAACTTAGTCAGATATCATCGAATAACATCGATTGAAGCCCATTGAGGTCAACTGTCACTTTGTAATAATTGAAAATTTTCAAAGTCTATCTTCCTAATTTGAAGTCGAATTCCAACATTTCTTATATATTTGAGTGAGTTTGCATCTAACTTTGTCAGATATCATCGAATAACATCCATTGAAGTCCATTGAGGTCATCTGTCACTTTGTAATAATTGAAAATTTTCAAAGTCTATCTTCCTAATTTGAAGTCGAATTCCAACATTTCTTATATATTTGAGTGAGTTTGCATCTAACTTAGTCAGATATCATCGAATAACATCCATTGAAGCCCATTGAGGTCAACTGTCACTTTAAATAATTGAAAATTTTCAAAGTCTATCTTCCTAATTTGAAGTCGAATTTCAACATTTCTTATATATGTGAGTGAGTTTGCATCTAACTTTGTCAGATATCATCGAATAACATCAATTGAAGCCCATTGAGGTCAACTGTCACTTTGTAATAATTGAAAATTTTCAAAGTCTATCTTCCTAATTTGAAGTCGAATTCCAACATTTCTTATATATTTGAGTGAGTTTGCATCTAACTTTGTCAGATATCATCGAATAACATCAATTGAAGCCCATTGAGGTCAACTGTCACTTTGTAATAATTGAAAATTTTCAAAGTCTATCTTCCTAATTTGAAGTCGAATTCCAACATTTCTTATATATTTGAGTGAGTTTGCATCTAAGTTAGTCAGATATCATCGAATAACATCGATTGAAGCCCATTGAGGTCAACTGTCACTTTGTAATAATTGAAAATTTTCAAAGTCTATCTTCCTAATTTGAAGTCGAATTCCAACATTTCTTATATATTTGAGTGAGTTTGCATCTAACTTTGTCAGATATCATCGAATAACATCAATTGAAGCCCATTGAGGTCAACTGTCACTTTGTAATAATTGAAAATTTTCAAAGTCTATCTTCCTAATTTGAAGTCGAATTCCAACATTTCTTATATATTTGAGTGAGTTTGCATCTAACTTTGTCAGATATCATCGAATAACATCAATTGAAGCCCATTGAGGTCAACTGTCACTTTGTAATAATTGAAAATTTTCAAAGTCTATCTTACTAATTTGAAGTCGAATTTCAACATTTCTCATATATTTGAGTGAGTTTGCGAATAACTTTGTCATATATCATCGAAAAACATCGATTGAAGCCCATTGAGGTCAATTGTCACTTTGTAATAATTGAAAATTTTCAAAGTCTATCTTCCTGATTTGAAGTCGAATTCCAACATTTCTTATATATTTGAGTGAGTTTGCATCTAACTTTGTCAGATATCATCGAATAACATCCATTGAAGCCCATTGAGGTCAACTGTCACTTTGTAATAATTGAAAATTTTCAAAGTCTATCTTCCTAATTTGAAGTCGAATTTCAACATTTCTCATATATTTTAGTGAGTTTGCGAATAACTTTGTCATATATCATCGAAAAACATCGATTGAAGCCCATTGAGGTCAATTGTCACTTTGTAATAATTGAAAATTTTCAAAGTCTATCTTCCTGATTTGAAGTCGAATTCCAACATTTCTTATATATTTGAGTGAGTTTGCATCTAACTTTGTCAGATATCATCGAATAACATCCATTGAAGCCCTTTGAGGTCATCTGTCACTTTGTAATAATTGAAAATTTTCAAAGTCTATCTTCCTAATTTGAAGTCGAATTTCAACATTTCTCATATATTTGAGTGAGTTTGCGAATAACTTTGTCATATATCATCGAAAAACATCGATTGAAGCCCATTGAGGTCAATTGTCACTTTGTAATAATTGAAAATTTTCAAAGTCTATCTTCCTGATTTGAAGTCGAATTCCAACATTTCTTATATATTTGAGTGAGTTTGCATCTAACTTTGTCAGATATCATCGAATAACATCCATTGAAGCCCATTGAGGTCAACTGTCACTTTGTAATAATTGAAAATTTTCAAAGTCTATCTTCCTAATTTGAAGTCGAATTTCAACATTTCTCATATATTTGAGTGAGTTTGCGAATAACTTCGTCATATATCATCGAAAAACATCGATTGAAGCCCATTGAGGTCATCTGTCACTTTGTAATAATTGAAAATTTTCAAAGTCTATCTTCCTAATTTGAAGTCGAATTTCAACATTTCTCATATATTTGAGTGAGTTGCGAATAACTTTGTCATATATCATCGAAAAACATCGATTGAAGCCCATTGAGGTCATCTGTCACTTTGTAATAATTGAAAATTTTCAAAGTCTATCTTCCTAATTTGAAGTAGAAATCCAACATTTCTTATATATTTGAGTGAGTTTGCATCTACTTTTGTCAGATATCATCGAATAACATCCATTGAAGCCCATTGAGGTCAACTGTCACTTTGTGTTATATGAAAATTTTCAAAGTCTATCTTCCTAATTTGAAGTCGAATTCCGACATTTCTCATATATTTGTGTGAGTTTGCATCTAACTTTGTCAGATATCATCGAATAACATCCATCGAAGCCCATTGAGGTCAACTGTCACTTTGTGTTATATGAAAATTTTTAAAGTCTATCTTCCTAATTTGAAGGCGAATTCAAACATTTCTCATATATTTGAGTGAGTTTGCATCTAACTTTGTCAGATATCATCGAATAACATCCATTGAAGCCCATTGAGGTCAACTGTCACTTTGTGTTATATGAAAATTTTCATAGTCTATCTTCCTAATTTGAAGTCGAATTCCGACATTTCTCATATATTTGTGTGAGTTTGCATCTAACTTTGTCAGATATCATCGAATAACATCCATTGAAGCCCATTGAGGTCAACTGTCACTTTGTGTTATATGAAAATTTTTAAAGTCTATCTTCCTAATTTGAAGGCGAATTGCAACATTTCTCATATATTTGTGTGAGTTTGCATCTAACTTTGTCAGATATCATCGAATAACATCCATTGAAGCCCATTGAGGTCAACTGTCACTTTGTGTTATATGAAAATTTTTAAAGTCTATCTTCCTAATTTGAAGGCGAATTCCAACATTTCTCATATATTTGAGTGAGTTTGCATCTAAATTTGTCAGATATCATCGAATAACATCCATTGAAGCCCTTTGAGGTCTCTGTCACTTTGTAATAATTGAAAATTTTCAAAGTCTATCTTCCTAATTTGAAGTCGAATTCCAACATTTCTTATATATTTGAGTGAGTTTGCATCTAACTTTCTCAGATATCATCGAATAACATCCATTGAAGCCCATTGAGGTCATCTGTCACTTTGTAATAATTGAAAATTTTCAAAGTCTATCTTCCTAATTTGAAGTCGAATTCCAACATTTCTTATATATTTGAGTGAATTTGCATCTAACTTTGTCAGATATCATCGAATAACATCCATTTAAGCCCATTGAGGTTATCTGTCACTTTGTAATAATTGAAAATTTTCAAAGTCTATCTTCCTAATTTGAAGTCGAATTCCGACACTTCTCATATATTTGAGTGAGTTTGCATCTAACTTTCTCAGATATCATCGAATAACATCCATTGAAGCCCTTTGAGGTCATCTGTCACTTTGTAATAATTGAAAATTTTCAAAGTCTATCTTCCTAATTTGAAGTCGAATTCCGACATTTCTCATATATTTGAGTGAGTTTGCATCTAACTTTGTCAGATATCATCGAATAACATCCATTGAAGCCCATTGAGGTCAACTGTCACTTTGTGTTATATGAAAATTTTTAAAGTCTATCTTCCTAATTTGAAGTAGAAATCCAACAATTCTTATATATTTGAGTGAGTTTGCATCTAACTTTCTCAGATATCATCGAATAACATCCATTGAAGCCCTTTGAGGTCATCTGTCACTTTGTAATAATTGAAAATTTTCAAAGTCTATCTTCCTAATTTGAAGTCGAATTCCGACATTTCTCATATATTTGAGTGAGTTTGCATCTAACTTTGTCAGATATCATCGAATAACGTCCATTGAAGCCCATTGAGGTCAACTGTCACTTTGTGTTATATGAAAATTTTTAAAGTCTATCTTCCTAATTTGAAGTAGAAATCCAACAATTCTTATATATTTGAGTGAGTTTGCATCTAACTTTATCAGATATCATCGAATAACATCCATTGAAGCCCTTTGAGGTCATCTGTCACTTTGTAATAATTGAAAATTTTCAAAGTCTATCTTCCTAATTTGAAGTCGAATTTCAACATTTCTCATATATTTGAGTGAGTTTGCGAATAACTTCGTCATATATCATCGAAAAACATCGATTGAAGCCCATTGAGGTCATCTGAAAATTTTCAAAGTCTATCTTCCTAATTTGAAGTCGAATTTCAACATTTCTCATATATTTGAGTGAGTTGCGAATAACTTTGTCATATATCATCGAAAAACATCGATTGAAGCCCATTGAGGTCATCTGTCACTTTGTAATAATTGAAAATTTTCAAAGTCTATCTTCCTAATTTGAAGTAGAAATCCAACATTTCTTATATATTTGAGTGAGTTTGCATCTACTTTTGTCAGATATCATCGAATAACATCCATTGAAGCCCATTGAGGTCAACTGTCACTTTGTGTTATATGAAAATTTTCAAAGTCTATCTTCCTAATTTGAAGTCGAATTCCGACATTTCTCATATATTTGTGTGAGTTTGCATCTAACTTTGTCAGATATCATCGAATAACATCCATCGAAGCCCATTGAGGTCAACTGTCACTTTGTGTTATATGAAAATTTTTAAAGTCTATCTTCCTAATTTGAAGGCGAATTCAAACATTTCTCATATATTTGAGTGAGTTTGCATCTAACTTTGTCAGATATCATCGAATAACATCCATTGAAGCCCATTGAGGTCAACTGTCACTTTGTGTTATATGAAAATTTTCAAAGTCTATCTTCCTAATTTGAAGTCGAATTCCGACATTTCTCATATATTTGTGTGAGTTTGCATCTAACTTTGTCAGATATCATCGAATAACATCCATTGAAGCCCATTGAGGTCAACTGTCACTTTGTGTTATATGAAAATTTTTAAAGTCTATCTTCCTAATTTGAAGGCGAATTGCAACATTTCTCATATATTTGTGTGAGTTTGCATCTAACTTTGTCAGATATCATCGAATAACATCCATTGAAGCCCATTGAGGTCAACTGTCACTTTGTGTTATATGAAAATTTTTAAAGTCTATCTTCCTAATTTGAAGGCGAATTCCAACATTTCTCATATATTTGAGTGAGTTTGCATCTAAATTTGTCAGATATCATCGAATAACATCCATTGAAGCCCTTTGAGGTCTCTGTCACTTTGTAATAATTGAAAATTTTCAAAGTCTATCTTCCTAATTTGAAGTCGAATTCCAACATTTCCTATATATTTGAGTGAGTTTGCATCTAACTTTCTCAGATATCATCGAATAACATCCATTGAAGCCCATTGAGGTCATCTGTCACTTTGTAATAATTGAAAATTTTCAAAGTCTATCTTCCTAATTTGAAGTCGAATTCCAACATTTCTTATATATTTGAGTGAGTTTGCATCTAACTTTGTCAGATATCATCGAATAACATCCATTTAAGCCCATTGAGGTTATCTGTCACTTTGTAATAATTGAAAATTTTCAAAGTCTATCTTCCTAATTTGAAGTCGAATTCCGACATTTCTCATATATTTGAGTGAGTTTGCATCTAACTTTGTCAGATATCATCGAATAACATCCATTGAAGCCCATTGAGGTCAACTGTCACTTTGTGTTATATGAAAATTTTTAAAGTCTATCTTCCTAATTTGAAGTAGAAATCCAACAATTCTTATATATTTGAGTGAGTTTGCATCTAACTTTCTCAGATATCATCGAATAACATCCATTGAAGCCCTTTGAGGTCATCTGTCACTTTGTAATAATTGAAAATTTTCAAAGTCTATCTTCCTAATTTGAAGTCGAATTCCGACATTTCTCATATATTTGAGTGAGTTTGCATCTAACTTTGTCAGATATCATCGAATAACATCCATTGAAGCCCATTGAGGTCAACTGTCACTTTGTGTTATATGAAAATTTTTAAAGTCTATCTTCCTAATTTGAAGTAGAAATCCAACAATTCTTATATATTTGAGTGAGTTTGCATCTAACTTTATCAGATATCATCGAATAACATCCATTGAAGCCCTTTGAGGTCATCTGTCACTTTGTAATAATTGAAAATTTTCAAAGTCTATCTTCCTAATTTGAAGTAGAAATCCAACATTTCTTATATATTTGAGGGAGTTTGCATCTAACTTTCTCAGATATCATCGAATAACATCCATTGAAGCCCTTTGAGGTCATCTGTCACTTTGTAATAATTGAAAATTTTCAAAGTCTATCTTCCTAATTTGAAGTAGAAATCCAACATTTCTTATATATTTGAGTGAGTTTGCATCTAACTTTCTCAGATATCATCGAATAACATCCATTGAAGAAGCTCTTTGAGGTCATCTGTCACTTTGTAATAATTGAAAATTTTCAAAGTCTATCTTCCTAATTTGAAGTCGAATTCCAACATTTCTTATATATTTGAGTGAGTTTGCATCTAACTTTCTCAGATATCATCGAATAACATCCATTGAAGCCCTTTGAGGTCTCTGTCACTTTGTAATAATTGAAAATTTTCAAAGTCTATCTTCCTAATTTGAAGTCGAATTCCAACATTTCTTATATATTTGGATGAGTTTGCATCTAACTTCCTCAGATATCATCGAATAACATCCATTGAAGCCCATTGAGGTCATCTGTCACTTTGTAATAATTGAAAATTTTCAAAGTCTATCTTCCTAATTTGAAGTCGAATTCCAACATTTCTTATATATTTGAGTGAGTTTGCATCTAACTTTGTCAGATATCATCGAATAACATCCATTGAAGCCCATTGAGGTCATCTGTCACTTTGTAATAATTGAAAATTTTCAAAGTCTATCTTCCTAATTTGAAGTCGAATTCCAACATTTCTTATATATTTGAGTGAGTTCACATCTAACTCTGTCAGATATCATCGAATAACATCCATTGAAGCCCATTGAGGTCAACTGTCACTTTGTGTTATATGAAAATTTTCAAAGTCTATCTTCCTAATTTGAAGTCGAATTCCAACACTTCTCATATATTTGAGTGAGTTTGTATTTAACTTTGTCAGATATCATCGAATAACATCCATTGAAGCCCATTGAGGTCAACTGTCACTTTGTAATAATTGAAAATTTTCAAAGTCTATCTTCCTAATTTGAAGTCGAATTCCAACATTTCTTATATATCTGAGTGAGTTTGCATCTAACTTTTTCAGATATCATCGAATAACATCCATTGAAGCCCTTTGAGGTTATCTGTCACTTTGTAATAATTGAAAATTTTCAAAGTCTATCTTCCTAATTTGAAGTCGAATTCCGACACTTCTCATATATTTGAGTGAGTTTGCATCTAACTTTCTCAGATATCATCGAATAACATCCATTGAAGCCCTTTGAGGTCATCTGTCACTTTGTAATAATTGAAAATTTTCAAAGTCTATCTTCCTAATTTGAAGTCGAATTCCGACATTTCTCATATATTTGAGTGAGTTTGCATCTAACTTTGTCAGATATCATCGAATAACATCCATTGAAGCCCATTGAGGTCAACTGTCACTTTGTGTTATATGAAAATTTTTAAAGTCTATCTTCCTAATTTGAAGTAGAAATCCAACAATTCTTATATATTTGAGTGAGTTTGCATCTAACTTTCTCAGATATCATCGAATAACATCCATTGAAGCCCTTTGAGGTCATCTGTCACTTTGTAATAATTGAAAATTTTCAAAGTCTATCTTCCTAATTTGAAGTCGAATTCCGACATTTCTCATATATTTGAGTGAGTTTGCATCTAACTTTATCAGATATCATCGAATAACATCCATTTAAGCCCATTGAGGTTATCTGTCACTTTGTAATAATTGAAAATTTTCAAAGTCTATCTTCCTAATTTGAAGTCGAATTCCGACACTTCTCATATGTTTGAGTGAGTTTGCATCTAACTTTCTCAGATATCATCGAATAACATCCATTGAAGCCCTTTGAGGTCATCTGTCACTTTGTAATAATTGAAAATTTTCAAAGTCTATCTTCCTAATTTGAAGTCGAATTCCGACATTTCTCATATATTTGAGTGAGTTTGCATCTAACTTTGTCAGATATCATCGAATAACATCCATTGAAGCCCATTGAGGTCAACTGTCACTTTGTGTTATATGAAAATTTTTAAAGTCTATCTTCCTAATTTGAAGTAGAAATCCAACAATTCTTATATATTTGAGTGAGTTTGCATCTAACTTTATCAGATATCATCGAATAACATCCATTGAAGCCCTTTGAGGTCATCTGTCACTTTGTAATAATTGAAAATTTTCAAAGTCTATCTTCCTAATTTGAAGTCGAATTCCAACATTTCTTATATATTTGAGTGAGTTTGCATCTAACTTTCTCAGATATCATCGAATAACATCCATTGAAGCCCTTTGAGGTCATCTGTCACTTTGTAATAATTGAAAATTTTCAAAGTCTATCTTCCTAATTTGAAGTAGAAATCCAACATTTCTTATATATTTGAGGGAGTTTGCATCTAACTTTCTCAGATATCATCGAATAACATCCATTGAAGCCCTTTGAGGTCATCTGTCACTTTGTAATAATTGAAAATTTTCAAAGTCTATCTTCCTAATTTGAAGTAGAAATCCAACATTTCTTATATATTTGAGTGAGTTTGCATCTAACTTTCTCAGATATCATCGAATAACATCCATTGAAGAAGCTCTTTGAGGTCATCTGTCACTTTGTAATAATTGAAAATTTTCAAAGTCTATCTTCCTAATTTGAAGTCGAATTCCAACATTTCTTATATATTTGAGTGAGTTTGCATCTAACTTTCTCAGATATCATCGAATAACATCCATTGAAGCCCTTTGAGGTCTCTGTCACTTTGTAATAATTGAAAATTTTCAAAGTCTATCTTCCTAATTTGAAGTCGAATTCCAACATTTCTTATATATTTGGATGAGTTTGCATCTAACTTTCTCAGATATCATCGAATAACATCCATTGAAGCCCATTGAGGTCATCTGTCACTTTGTAATAATTGAAAATTTTCAAAGTCTATCTTCCTAATTTGAAGTCGAATTCCAACATTTCTCATATATTTGAGTGAGTTTGCATCTAACTTTGTCAGATATCATCGAATAACATCCATTGAAGCCCATTGAGGTCATCTGTCACTTTGTAATAATTGAAAATTTTCAAAGTCTATCTTCCTAATTTGAAGTCGAATTCCAACATTTCTTATATATTTGAGTGAGTTCACATCTAACTCTGTCAGATATCATCGAATAACATCCATTGAAGCCCATTGAGGTCAACTGTCACTTTGTGTTATATGAAAATTTTCAAAGTCTATCTTCCTAATTTGAAGTCGAATTCCAACACTTCTCATATATTTGAGTGAGTTTGTATTTAACTTTGTCAGATATCATCGAATAACATCCATTGAAGCCCATTGAGGTCAACTGTCACTTTGTAATAATTGAAAATTTTCAAAGTCTATCTTCCTAATTTGAAGTCGAATTCCAACATTTCTTATATATTTGAGTGAGTTTTCATCTAACTTTTTCAGATATCATCGAATAACATCCATTGAAGCCCTTTGAGGTTATCTGTCACTTTGTAATAATTGAAAATTTTCAAAGTCTATCTTCCTAATTTGAAGTCGAATTCCGACACTTCTCATATATTTGAGTGAGTTTGCATCTAACTTTCTCAGATATCATCGAATAACATCCATTGAAGCCCTTTGAGGTCATCTGTCACTTTGTAATAATTGAAAATTTTCAAAGTCTATCTTCCTAATTTGAAGTCGAATTCCGACATTTCTCATATATTTGAGTGAGTTTGCATCTAACTTTGTCAGATATCATCGAATAACATCCATTGAAGCCCATTGAGGTCAACTGTCACTTTGTGTTATATGAAAATTTTTAAAGTCTATCTTCCTAATTTGAAGTAGAAATCCAACAATTCTTATATATTTGAGTGAGTTTGCATCTAACTTTCTCAGATATCATCGAATAACATCCATTGAAGCCCTTTGAGGTCATCTGTCACTTTGTAATAATTGAAAATTTTCAAAGTCTATCTTCCTAATTTGAAGTCGAATTCCGACATTTCTCATATATTTGAGTGAGTTTGCATCTAACTTTATCAGATATCATCGAATAACATCCATTTAAGCCCATTGAGGTTATCTGTCACTTTGTAATAATTGAAAATTTTCAAAGTCTATCTTCCTAATTTGAAGTCGAATTCCGACACTTCTCATATGTTTGAGTGAGTTTGCATCTAACTTTCTCAGATATCATCGAATAACATCCATTGAAGCCCTTTGAGGTCATCTGTCACTTTGTAATAATTGAAAATTTTCAAAGTCTATCTTCCTAATTTGAAGTCGAATTCCGACATTTCTCATATATTTGAGTGAGTTTGCATCTAACTTTGTCAGATATCATCGAATAACATCCATTGAAGCCCTTTGAGGTCAACTGTCACTTTGTAATAATTGAAAATTTTCAAAGTCTATCTTCCTAATTTGAAGTCGAATTTCAACATTTCTCATATATTTGAGTGAGTTTGCATCTAACTTTGTCAGATATCATCGAATAACATCCATTGAAGCCCATTGAGGTCAATTGTCACTTTGTAATAATTGAAAATTTTCAAAGTCTATCTTCCTAATTTGAAGTCGAATTTCAACATTTCTCATATATTTGAGTGAGTTTGCGAATAACTTTGTCATATATCATCGAAAAACATCGATTGAAGCCCATTGAGGTCAATTGTCACTTTGTAATAATTGAAAATTTTCAAAGTCTATCTTCCTGATTTGAAGTCGAATTCCAACATTTCTTATATATTTGAGTGAGTTTGCATCTAACTTTGTCAGATATCATCGAATAACATCCATTGAAGCCCATTGAGGTCAACTGTCACTTTGTAATAATTGAAAATTTTCAAAGTCTATCTTCCTAATTTGAAGTCGAATTTCAACATTTCTCATATATTTGAGTGAGTTTGCGAATAACTTCGTCATATATCATCGAAAAACATCGATTGAAGCCCATTGAGGTCATCTGTCACTTTGTAATAATTGAAAATTTTCAAAGTCTATCTTCCTAATTTGAAGTCGAATTTCAACATTTCTCATATATTTGAGTGAGTTTGCGAATAACTTTGTCATATATCATCGAAAAACATCGATTGAAGCCCATTGAGGTCATCTGTCACTTTGTAATAATTGAAAATTTTCAAAGTCTATCTTCCTAATTTGAAGTAGAAATCCAACATTTCTTATATATTTGAGTGAGTTCGCATCTACTTTTGTCAGATATCATCGAATAACATCCATTGAAGCCCATTGAGGTCAACTGTCACTTTGTGTTTTATGAAAATTTTCAAAGTCTATCTTCCTAATTTGAAGTCGAATTCCGACATTTCTCATATATTTGTGTGAGTTTGCATCTAACTTTGTCAGATATCATCGAATAACATCCATCGAAGCCCATTGAGGTCAACTGTCACTTTGTGTTATATGAAAATTTTTAAAGTCTATCTTCCTAATTTGAAGGAGAATTCCAACATTTCTCATATATTTGAGTGAGTTTGCATCTAACTTTGTCAGATATCATCGAATAACATCCATTGAAGCCCATTGAGGTCAACTGTCACTTTGTGTTATATGAAAATTTTCAAAGTCTATCTTCCTAATTTGAAGTCGAATTCCGACATTTCTCATATATTTGTGTGAGTTTGCATCTAACTTTGTCAGATATCATCGAATAACATCCATTGAAGCCCATTGAGGTCAACTGTCACTTTGTGTTATATGAAAATTTTTAAAGTCTATCTTCCTAATTTGAAGGCGAATTGCAACATTTCTCATATATTTGTGTGAGTTTGCATCTAACTTTGTCAGATATCATCGAATAACATCCATTGAAGCCCATTGAGGTCAACTGTCACTTTGTGTTATATGAAAATTTTTAAAGTCTATCTTCCTAATTTGAAGGCGAATTCCAACATTTCTCATATATTTGAGTGAGTTTGCATCTAAATTTGTCAGATATCATCGAATAACATCCATTGAAGCCCTTTGAGGTCTCTGTCTTTTTGTAATAATTGAAAATTTTCAAAGTCTATCTTCCTAATTTGAAGTCGAATTCCAACATTTCTTATATATTTGAGTGAGTTTGCATCTAACTTTCTCAGATATCATCGAATAACATCCATTGAAGCCCTTTGAGGTCTCTGTCACTTTGTAATAATTGAAAATTTTCAAAGTCTATCTTCCTAATTTGAAGTCGAATTCCAACATTTCTTATATATTTGGATGAGTTTGCATCTAACTTTCTCAGATATCATCGAATAACATCCATTGAAGCCCATTGAGGTCATCTGTCACTTTGTAATAATTGAAAATTTTCAAAGTCTATCTTCCTAATTTGAAGTCGAATTCCAACATTTCTTATATATTTGAGTGAGTTTGCATCTAACTTTGTCAGATATCATCGAATAACATCCATTTAAGCCCATTGAGGTTATCTGTCACTTTGTAATAATTGAAAATTTTCAAAGTCTATCTTCCTAATTTGAAGTCGAATTCCGACACTTCTCATATATTTGAGTGAGTTTGCATCTAACTTTCTCAGATATCATCGAATAACATCCATTGAAGCCCTTTGAGGTCATCTGTCACTTTGTAATAATTGAAAATTTTCAAAGTCTATCTTCCTAATTTGAAGTCGAATTCCGACATTTCTCATATATTTGAGTGAGTTTGCATCTAACTTTGTCAGATATCATCGAATAACATCCATTGAAGCCCATTGAGGTCAACTGTCACTTTGTGTTATATGAAAATTTTTAAAGTCTATCTTCCTAATTTGAAGTAGAAATCCAACAATTCTTATATATTTGAGTGAGTTTGCATCTAACTTTATCAGATATCATCGAATAACATCCATTGAAGCCCTTTGAGGTCATCTGTCACTTTGTAATAATTGAAAATTTTCAAAGTCTATCTTCCTAATTTGAAGTCGAATTCCAACATTTCTTATATATTTGAGTGAGTTTGCATCTAACTTTCTCAGATATCATCGAATAACATCCATTGAAGCCCTTTGAGGTCATCTGTCACTTTGTAATAATTGAAAATTTTCAAAGTCTATCTTCCTAATTTGAAGTAGAACTCCACCATTTCTTATATATTTGAGGGAGTTTGCATCTAACTTTCTCAGATATCATCGAATAACATCCATTGAAGCCCTTTGAGGTCATCTGTCACTTTGTAATAATTGAAAATTTTCAAAGTCTATCTTCCTAATTTGAAGTAGAAATCCAACATTTCTTATATATTTGAGTGAGTTTGCATCTAACTTTCTCAGATATCATCGAATAACATCCATTGAAGAAGCTCTTTGAGGTCATCTGTCACTTTGTAATAATTGAAAATTTTCAAAGTCTATCTTCCTAATTTGAAGTCGAATTCCAACATTTCTTATATATTTGAGTGAGTTTGCATCTAACTTTCTCAGATATCATCGAATAACATCCATTGAAGCCCTTTGAGGTCTCTGTCACTTTGTAATAATTGAAAATTTTCAAAGTCTATCTTCCTAATTTGAAGTCGAATTCCAACATTTCTTATATATTTGGATGAGTTTGCATCTAACTTTCTCAGATATCATCGAATAACATCCATTGAAGCCCATTGAGGTCATCTGTCACTTTGTAATAATTGAAAATTTTCAAAGTCTATCTTCCTAATTTGAAGTCGAATTCCAACATTTCTTATATATTTGAGTGAGTTTGCATCTAACTTTGTCAGATATCATCGAATAACATCCATTGAAGCCCATTGAGGTCATCTGTCACTTTGTAATAATTGAAAATTTTCAAAGTCTATCTTCCTAATTTGAAGTCGAATTCCAACATTTCTTATATATTTGAGTGAGTTCACATCTAACTCTGTCAGATATCATCGAATAACATCCATTGAAGCCCATTGAGGTCAACTGTCACTTTGTGTTATATGAAAATTTTCAAAGTCTATCTTCCTAATTTGAAGTCGAATTCCAACACTTCTCATATATTTGAGTGAGTTTGTATTTAACTTTGTCAGATATCATCGAATAACATCCATTGAAGCCCATTGAGGTCAACTGTCACTTTGTAATAATTGAAAATTTTCAAAGTCTATCTTCCTAATTTGAAGTCGAATTCCAACATTTCTTATATATTTGAGTGAGTTTGCATCTAACTTTTTCAGATATCATCGAATAACATCCATTGAAGCCCTTTGAGGTTATCTGTCACTTTGTAATAATTGAAAATTTTCAAAGTCTATCTTCCTAATTTGAAGTCGAATTCCGACACTTCTCATATATTTGAGTGAGTTTGCATCTAACTTTCTCAGATATCATCGAATAACATCCATTGAAGCCCTTTGAGGTCATCTGTCACTTTGTAATAATTGAAAATTTTCAAAGTCCATCTTCCTTATTTGAAGTCGAATTCCGACATTTCTCATATATTTGAGTGAGTTTGCATCTAACTTTGTCAGATATCATCGAATAACATCCATTGAAGCCCATTGAGGTCAACTGTCACTTTGTGTTATATGAAAATTTTTAAAGTCTATCTTCCTAATTTGAAGTAGAAATCCAACAATTCTTATATATTTGAGTGAGTTTGCATCTAACTTTCTCAGATATCATCGAATAACATCCATTGAAGCCCTTTGAGGTCATCTGTCACTTTGTAATAATTGAAAATTTTCAAAGTCTATCTTCCTAATTTGAAGTCGAATTCCGACATTTCTCATATATTTGAGTGAGTTTGCATCTAACTTTATCAGATATCATCGAATTTAAGCCCATTGAGGTTATCTGTCACTTTGTAATAATTGAAAATTTTCAAAGTCTATCTTCCTAATTTGAAGTCGAATTCCGACACTTCTCATATATTTGAGTGAGTTTGCATCTAACTTTCTCAGATATCATCGAATAACATCCATTGAAGCCCTTTGAGGTCATCTGTCACTTTGTAATAATTGAAAATTTTCAAAGTCTATCTTCCTAATTTGAAGTCGAATTCCGACATTTCTCATATATTTGAGTGAGTTTGCATCTAACTTTGTCAGATATCATCGAATAACATCCATTGAAGCCCATTGAGGTCAACTGTCACTTTGTGTTATATGAAAATTTTTAAAGTCTATCTTCCTAATTTGAAGTAGAAATCCAACAATTCTTATATATTTGAGTGAGTTTGCATCTAACTTTCTCAGATATCATCGAATAACATCCATTGAAGCCCTTTGAGGTCATCTGTCACTTTGTAATAATTGAAAATTTTCAAAGTCTATCTTCCTAATTTGAAGTCGAATTCCGACATTTCTCATATATTTGAGTGAGTTTGCATCTAACTTTCTCAGATATCATCGAATAACATCCATTGAAGCCCTTTGAGGTCATCTGTCACTTTGTAATAATTGAAAATTTTCAAAGTCTATCTTCCTAATTTGAAGTCGAATTCCAACATTTCTTATATATTTGAGTGAGTTTGCATCTAACTCTGTCAGATATCATCGAATAACATCAATTGAAGCCCTTTGAAGTCATCTGTCACTTTGTAATAATTGAAAATTTTCAAAGTCTATCTTCCTAATTTGAAGTCGAATTCCGACATTTCTCATATATTTGAGTGAGTTTGCATCTAACTTTGTCAGATATCATCGAATAACATCCATTGAAGCCCATTGAGGTCAACTGTCACTTTGTGTTATATGAAAATTTTTAAAGTCTATCTTCCTAATTTGAAGTAGAAATCCAACATTTCTCATATATTTGAGTGAGTTTGCATCTAACTTTCTCAGATATCATCGAATAACATCCATTGAAGCCCTTTGAGGTCATCTGTCACTTTGTAATAATTGAAAATTTTCAAAGTCTATCTTCCTAATTTGAAGTCGAATTCCGACATTTCTCATATATTTGAGTGAGTTTGCATCTAACTTTGTCAGATATCATCGAATAACATCCATTGAAGCCCATTGAGGTCAACTGTCACTTTGTGTTATATGAAAATTTTTAAAGTCTATCTTCCTAATTTGAAGGCGAATTCCAACATTTCTCATATATTTGAGTGAGTTTGCATCTAACTTTGTCAGATATCATCGAATAACATCCATTGAAGCCCTTTGAGGTCATCTGTTACTTTGTAATAATTGAAAATTTTCAAAGTCTATCTTCCTAATTTGAAGACGAATTCCAACATTTCTTATATATTTGAGTGAGTTTGCATCTAACTTTCTCAGATATCATCGAATAACATCCATTGAAGCCCTTTGAGGTCATCTGTCACTTTGTAATAATTGAAAATTTTCAAAGTCTATCTTCCTAATTTGAAGTCGAATTCCAACATTTCTTATATATTTGAGTGAGTTTGCAACTAACTCTGTCAGATATCATCGAATAACATCCATTGAAGCCCATTGAGGTCAACTGTCACTTTGTGTTATATGAAAATTTTCAAAGTCTATCTTCCTAATTTGAAGTCGAATTCCAACACTTCTCATATATTTGAGTGAGTTTGTATCTAACTTTGTCAGATATCATCGAATAACATCCATTGAAGCCCATTGAGGTCAACTGTCACTTTGTAATAATTGAAAATTTTCAAAGTCTATCTTCCTAATTTGAAGTCGAATTCCAACATTTCTTATATATTTGAGTGAGTTTGCATCTAACTTTTCCAGATATCATCGGATAACATCCATTGAAGCCCTTTGAGGTCATCTGTCACTTTGTAATAATTGGAAATTTTCAAAGTCTATCTTCCTAATTTGAAGTAGAAATCCAACAATTCTTATATATTTGAGTGAGTTTGCATCTAACTTTCTCAGATATCATCGAATAACATCCATTGAAGCCCTTTGAGGTCATCTGTCACTTTGTAATAATTGAAAATTTTCAAAGTCTATCTTCCTAATTTTAAGTCGAATTCCAACACTTCTCATATATTTGAGTGAGTTTGTATCTAACTTTGTCAGATATCATCGAATAACATCCATTGAAGCCCATTGAGGTCAACTGTCACTTTGTAATAATTGAAAATTTTCAAAGTCTATCGTCCTAATTTGAAGTCGAATTCCAACATTTCTTATATATTTGAGTGAGTTTGCATCTAACTCTGTCAGATATCATCGAATAACATCCATTGAAGCCCTTTGAAGTCATCTGTCACTTTGTAATAATTGAAAATTTTCAAAGTCTATCTTCCTAATTTGAAGTCGAATTCCAACATTTCTCATATATTTGAGTGAGTTTGCATCTAACTTTGTCAGATATCATCGAATAACATCCATTGAAGCACATTGAGGTCAACTGTCACTTTGTAACAATTGAAAATTTTCAAAGTCTATCTTCCTAATTTGAAGTCGAATTCCAACATATCTTATATATTTGAGTGAGTTTGCATCTAACTTTCTCAGATATCATCGAATAACATCCATTGAAGCCCTTTGAGGTCTCTGTCACTTTGTAATAATTGAAAATTTTCAAAGTCTATCTTCCTAATTTGAAGTCGAATTCCAACATTTCTTATATATTTGAGTGAGTTTGCATCTAACTTTGTCAGATATCATCGAATAACATCCATTGAAGCCCTTTGAGGTCATCTGTCACTTTGTAATAATTGAAAATTTTCAAAGTCTATCTTCCTAATTTGAAGTAGAAATCCAACATTTCTTATATATTTGAGTGAGTTTGCATCTACTTTTGTCAGATATCATCGAATAACATCCATTGAAGCCCATTGAGGTCAACTGTCACTTTGTGTTATATGAAAATTTTCAAAGTCTATCTTCCTAATTTGAAGTCAAATTCCGACATTTCTCATATATTTGAGTGAGTTAGCATCCAACTTTGTCAGATATCATCGAATAACATCCATTGAAGCCCATTGAGGTCAACTGTCACTTTGTGTTATATGAAAATTTTTAAAGTCTATCTTCCTAATTTGAAGGCGAATTCCAACATTTCTCATATATTTGAGTGAGTTTGCATCTAACTTTGTCAGATATCATCGAATAACATCCATTGAAGCCCATTGAGGTCAACTGTCACTTTGTAATAATTGAAAACTTTCAAAGTCTGTCTTCCTAATTTGAAGTAGAAATCCAACATTTCTCATATATTTGAGTGAGTTTGCATCTAACTTTCTCAGATATCATCGAATAACATCCATTGAAGCCCTTTGAGGTCATCTGTCACTTTGTAATAATTGAAAATTTTTAAAGTCTATCTTCCTAATTTGAAGTCGAATTCCAACATATCTCATATATTTGAGTGAGTTTGCATCTTCTTTTGTCAGATATCATCGAATAACATCCATTGAAGCCCATTGAGGTCATCTGTCACTTTGTGTTATATGAAAATTTTCAAAGTCTATATTCCTAATTTGAAGTAGAAATCCAACATTTCTTATATATTTGAGTGAGTTTGCATCTAATTTTGTCAGATATCATCGAATAACATCCATTGAAGCCCTTTGAGGTCATCTGTCACTTTGTAATAATTGAAAATTTTTAAAGTCTATCTTCCTAATTTGAAGGCGAATTCCAACATTTCTTATATATTTGAGTGAGTTTGCATCTAACTTTCTCAGATATCATCGAATAACATCCATTGAAGCCCTTTGAGGTCATCTGTCACTTTGTAATAATTGAAAATTTTCAAAGTCTATCTTCCTAATTTGAAGTCGAATTCCAACATTTCTTATATATTTGAGTGAGTTTGCAACTAACTCTGTCAGATATCATCGAATAACATCCATTGAAGCCCATTGAGGTCAACTGTCACTTTGTGTTATATGAAAATTTTCAAAGTCTATCTTCCTAATTTGAAGTCGAATTCCAACACTTCTCATATATTTGAGTGAGTTTGTATCTAACTTTGTCAGATATCATCGAATAACATCCATTGAAGCCCATTGAGGTCAACTGTCACTTTGTAATAATTGAAAATTTTCAAAGTCTATCTTCCTAATTTGAAGTCGAATTCCAACATTTCTTATATATTTGAGTGAGTTTGCATCTAACTTTTTCAGATATCATCGGATAACATCCATTGAAGCCCATTGAGGTCAACTGTCACTTTAAATAATTGAAAATTTTCAAAGTCTGTCTTCCTAATTTGAAGTAGAAATCCAACATTTCTCATATATTTGAGTGAGTTTGCATCTAACTTTCTCAGATATCATCGAATAACATCCATTGAAGCCATTTGAGGTCATCTGTCACTTTGTAATAATTGAAAATTTTCAAAGTCTATCTTCCTAATTTGAAGTCGAATTCCGACATTTCTCATATATTTGAGTGAGTTTGCATCTAACTTTGTCAGATATCATCGAATAACATCCATTGAAGCCCATTGAGGTCAACTGTCACTTTGTGTTATATGAAAATTTTTAAAGTCTATCTTCCTAATTTGAAGGCGAATTCCAACATTTCTCATATATTTGAGTGAGTTTGCATCTAATTTTGTCAGATATCATCGAATAACATCCATTGAAGCCCTTTGAGGTCATCTGTCACTTTGTAATAATTGAAAATTTTTAAAGTCTATCTTCCTAATTTGAAGGCGAATTCCAACATTTCTTATATATTTGAGTGAGTTTGCATCTAACTTTCTCAGATATCATCGAATAACATCCATTGAAGCCCTTTGAGGTCATCTGTCACTTTGTAATAATTGAAAATTTTCAAAGTCTATCTTTCTAATTTGAAGTCGAATTCCAACATTTCTTATATATTTGAGTGAGTTTGCAACTAACTCTGTCAGATATCATCGAATAACATCCATTGAAGCCCATTGAGGTCAACTGTCACTTTGTGTTATATGAAAATTTTCAAAGTCTATCTTCCTAATTTGAAGTCGAATTCCAACACTTCTCATATATTTGAGTGAGTTTGTATCTAACTTTGTCAGATATCATCGAATAACATCCATTGAAGCCCATTGAGGTCAACTGTCACTTTGTAATAATTGAAAATTTTCAAAGTCTATCTTCCTAATTTGAAGTCGAATTCCAACATTTCTTATATATTTGAGTGAGTTTGCATCTAACTTTTTCAGATATCATCGGATAACATCCATTGAAGCCCTTTGAGGTCATCTGTCACTTTGTAATAATTGGAAATTTTCAAAGTCTATCTTCCTAATTTGAAGTAGAAATCCAACAATTCTTATATATTTGAGTGAGTTTGCATCTAACTTTCTCAGATATCATCGAATAACATCCATTGAAGCCCTTTGAGGTCATCTGTCACTTTGTAATAATTGAAAATTTTCAAAGTCTATCTTCCTAATTTGAAGTCGAATTCCAACATTTCTTATATATTTGAGTGAGTTTGCATCTAACTCTGTCAGATATCATCGAATAACATCCATTGAAGCCCATTGAGGTCTCTGTCACTTTGTAATAATTGAAAATTTTCAAAGTCTATCTTCCTAATTTGAAGTCGAATTCCAACATTTCTTATATATTTGGATGAGTTTGCATCTAACTTTCTCAGATATCATCGAATAACATCCATTGAAGCCCATTGAGGTCATCTGTCACTTTGTAATAATTGAAAATTTTCAAAGTCTATCTTCCTAATTTGAAGTCGAATTCCAACATTTCTTATATATTTGAGTGAGTTTGCATCTAACTTTGTCAGATATCATCGAATAACATCCATTGAAGCCCATTGAGGTCATCTGTCACTTTGTAATAATTGAAAATTTTCAAAGTCTATCTTCCTAATTTGAAGTCGAATTCCAACATTTCTTATATATTTGAGTGAGTTCACATCTAACTCTGTCAGATATCATCGAATAACATCCATTGAAGCCCATTGAGGTCAACTGTCACTTTGTGTTATATGAAAATTTTCAAAGTCTATCTTCCTAATTTGAAGTCGAATTCCAACACTTCTCATATATTTGAGTGAGTTTGCATCTAATTTTGTCAGATATCATCGAATAACATCCATTGAAGCCCTTTGAGGTCATCTGTCACTTTGTAATAATTGAAAATTTTTAAAGTCTATCTTCCTAATTTGAAGGCGAATTCCAACATTTCTTATATATTTGAGTGAGTTTGCATCTAACTTTCTCAGATATCATCGAATAACATCCATTGAAGCCCTTTGAGGTCATCTGTCACTTTGTAATAATTGAAAATTTTCAAAGTCTATCTTTCTAATTTGAAGTCGAATTCCAACATTTCTTATATATTTGAGTGAGTTTGCAACTAACTCTGTCAGATATCATCGAATAACATCCATTGAAGCCCATTGAGGTCAACTGTCACTTTGTGTTATATGAAAATTTTCAAAGTCTATCTTCCTAATTTGAAGTCGAATTCCAACACTTCTCATATATTTGAGTGAGTTTGTATCTAACTTTGTCAGATATCATCGAATAACATCCATTGAAGCCCATTGAGGTCAACTGTCACTTTGTAATAATTGAAAATTTTCAAAGTCTATCTTCCTAATTTGAAGTCGAATTCCAACATTTCTTATATATTTGAGTGAGTTTGCATCTAACTTTTTCAGATATCATCGGATAACATCCATTGAAGCCCTTTGAGGTCATCTGTCACTTTGTAATAATTGGAAATTTTCAAAGTCTATCTTCCTAATTTGAAGTAGAAATCCAACAATTCTTATATATTTGAGTGAGTTTGCATCTAACTTTCTCAGATATCATCGAATAACATCCATTGAAGCCCTTTGAGGTCATCTGTCACTTTGTAATAATTGAAAATTTTCAAAGTCTATCTTCCTAATTTGAAGTCGAATTCCAACATTTCTTATATATTTGAGTGAGTTTGCATCTAACTCTGTCAGATATCATCGAATAACATCCATTGAAGCCCATTGAGGTCAACTGTCACTTTGTGTTATATGAAAATTTTCAAAGTCTATCTTCCTAATTTGAAGTCGAATTCCAACACTTCTCATATATTTGAGTGAGTTTGTATCTAACTTTGTCAGATATCATCGAATAACATCCATTGAGGCCCATTGAGGTCAACTGTCACTTTATAATAATTGAAAATTTTCAAAGTCTATCTTCCTAATTTGAAGTCGAATTCCAACATTTCTTATATATTTGAGTGAGTTTGCATCTAACTTTCTCAGATATCATCGAATAACATCCATTGAAGCTCTTTGAGGTCATCTGTCACTTTGTAATAATTGGAAATTTTCAAAGTCTATCTTCCTAATTTGAAGTAGAAATCCAACAATTCTTATATATTTGAGTGAGTTTGCATCTAACTTTCTCAGATATCATCGAATAACATCCATTGAAGCCCTTTGAGGTCATCTGTCACTTTGTAATAATTGAAAATTTTCAAAGTCTATCTTCCTAATTTGAAGTCGAATTCCAACATTTCTTATATATTTGAGTGAGTTTGCATCTAACTCTGTCAGATATCATCGAATAACATCCATTGAAGCCCATTGAGGTCAACTGTCACTTTGTGTTATATGAAAATTTTCAAAGTCTATCTTCCTAATTTGAAGTCGAATTCCAACACTTCTCATATATTTGAGTGAGTTTGTATCTAACTTTGTCAGATATCATCGAATAACATCCATTGAGGCCCATTGAGGTCAACTGTCACTTTATAATAATTGAAAATTTTCAAAGTCTATCTTCCTAATTTGAAGTCGAATTCCAACATTTCTTATATATTTGAGTGAGTTTGCATCTAACTTTCTCAGATATCATCGAATAACATCCATTGAAGCTCTTTGAGGTCATCTGTCACTTTGTAATAATTGAAAATTTTTAAAGTCTATCTTCCTAATTTGAAGTCGAATTCCAACATTTCTTATATAATTGAGAGAGTTTGCATCTAACTCTGTCAAATATCATCGAATAACATCCATTGAAGCCCATTGAGGTCAACTGTCACTTTGTGTTATATGAAAATTTTCAAAGTCTATCTTCCTAATTTGAAGTCGAATTCCAACATTTCTCATATATTTGAGTGAGTTTGTATCTAACTTTGTCAGATATCATCGAATAACATCCATTGAAGCCCATTGAGGTCAACTGTCACTTTGTAATAATTGAAAATTTTCAAAGTCTATCTTCCTAATTTGAAGTCGAATTCCAACATTTCTTATATATTTGAGTGAGTTTGCATCTAACTTTCTCAGATATCATCGAATAACATCCATTGAAGCCCTTTGAGGTCATCTGTCACTTTGTAATAATTGAAAATTTTCAAAAACTATCTTCCTAATTTTATTTAGAAATCCAACATTTCTTATATATTTGAGTGAGTTTGCATCTAACTTTGTCAGATATCATCGAATAACATCCATTGAAGCCCATTGAGGTCAACGGTCACTTTGTAATAATTGAAAATTTTCAAAGTCTATCTTCCTAATTTGAAGTAGAAATCCAACATTTCTTATATATTTGAGTGAGTTTGCATCTAACTTTCTCAGATATCATCGAATAACATCCATTGAAGCCCTTTGAGGTCATCTGTCACTTTGTAATAATTGAAAATTTTCAAAGTCTATCTTCCTAATTTGAAGTCGAATTCTAACATTTCTCATATATTTGAGTGAGTTTGCATCTAACTTTGTCAGATATCATCGAATAACATCCATTGAAGCCCATTGAGGTCAACTGTCACTTTGTAATAATTGAAAATTTTCAAAGTCTATCTTCCTAATTTGAAGTCGAATTCCAACATTTCTTATATATTAGAGTGAGTTTGCATCTAACTTTCTCAGATATCATCGAATAACATCCATTGAAGCCCATTGAGGTCAACTGTCACTTTGTAATAATTGAAAATTTTCAAAGTCTATCTTCCTAATTTGAAGTCGAATTCCAACATTTCTTATATATTTGAGTGAGTTTGCATCTAACTTTCTCAGATATCCTCGAATAACCTCCATTGAAGCCCATTGAGGTCATCTGTCACTTTGTAATAATTGAAAATTTTCAAAGTCTATCTTCCTAATTTGAAGTCGAATTCCAACATTTCTTATATATTTGAGTGAGTTTGCATCTAACTTTGTCAGATATCATCGAATAACATCCATTGAAGCCCTTTGAGGTCATCTGTCACTTTGTAATAATTGAAAATTTTTAAAGTCTATCTTCCTAATTTGAAGTAGAAATCCAACATTTCTTATATATTTGAATGAGTTTGCATCTACTTTTGTCAGATATCATCGAATAACATCCATTGAAGCCCATTGAGGTCAACTGTCACTTTGTGTTATATGAAAATTTTCAAAGTCTATCTTCCTAATTTGACGTCGAATTCCGACATTTCTCATATATTTGAGTGAGTTTGCATCTAACTTTGTCAGATATCATCGAATAACATCCATTGAAGCCCATTGAGGTCCACTGTCACTTTGTAATAATTGAAAATTTTCAAAAACTATCTTCCTAATTTTATTTAGAAATCCAACATTTCTTATATATTTGAGTGAGTTTGCATCTAACTTTGTCAGATATCATCGAATAACATCCATTGAAGCCCTTTGAGGTCATCTGTCACTTTGTAATAATTGAAAATTTTTAAAGTCTATCTTCCTAATTTGAAGTAGAAATCCAACATTTCTTATATATTTGAATGAGTTTGCATCTACTTTTGTCAGATATCATCGAATAACATCCATTGAAGCCCATTGAGGTCAACTGTCACTTTGTGTTATATGAAAATTTTCAAAGTCTATCTTCCTAATTTGACGTCGAATTCCGACATTTCTCATATATTTGAGTGAGTTTGCATCTAACTTTGTCAGATATCATCGAATAACATCCATTGAAGCCCATTGAGGTCCACTGTCACTTTGTAATAATTGAAAATTTTCAAAAACTATCTTCCTAATTTTATTTAGAAATCCAACATTTCTTATATATTTGAGTGAGTTTGCATCTAACTTTGTCAGATATCATCGAATAACATCCATTGAAGCCCATTGAGGTCAACGGTCACTTTGTAATAATTGAAAATTTTCAAAGTCTATCTTCCTAATTTGAAGTAGAAATCCAACATTTCTTATATATTTGAGTGAGTTTGCATCTAACTTTCTCAGATATCATCGAATAACATCCATTGAAGCCCTTTGAGGTCATCTGTCACTTTGTAATAATTGAAAATTTTCAAAGTCTATCTTCCTAATTTGAAGTCGAATTCTAACATTTCTCATATATTTGAATGAGTTTGCATCTACTTTTGTCAGATATCATCGAATAACATCCATTGAAGCCCATTGAGGTCAACTGTCACTTTGTGTTATATGAAAATTTTCAAAGTCTATCTTCCTAATTTGACGTCGAATTCCGACATTTCTCATATATTTGAGTGAGTTTGCATCTAACTTTGTCAGATATCATCGAATAACATCCATTGAAGCCCATTGAGGTCAACTGTCACTTTGTAATAATTAAAAATTTTCAAAGTCTATCTTCCTAATTTGAAGTCGAATTCCAACATTTCTTATATATTTGAGTGAGTTTTCATCTAACTTTCTCAGATATCATCGGATAACATCCATTGAAGCCCATTGAGGTCATCTGTCACTTTGTAATAATTGAAAATTTTCAAAGTCTCTCTTCCTAATTTGAAGTCGAATTCCAACATTTCTTATATATTTGAGTGAGTTTGCATCTAACTTTGTCAGATATCATCGAATAACATCCATTGAAGCCCATTGAGGTCAACTGTCACTTTGTGTTATATGAAAATTTTCAAAGTCTATCTTCCTAATTTGAAGTCGAATTCCGACATTTCTCATATATTTGAGTGAGTTTGCATCTACTTTTGTCAGATATCATCGAATAACATCCATTGAAGCCCATCGAGGTCAACTGTCACTTTGTAATAATTGAAAATTTTCAAAGTCTATCTTCCTAATTTGAAGTCGAATTCCAACATTTCTTATATATTTGAGTGAGTTTGTATCTACTTTTGTCAGATATCATCGAATAACATCCATTGAAGCCCATTGAGGTCAACTGTCACTTTGTAATAATTGAAAATTTTCAAAGTCTATCTTCCTGATTTGAAGTCGAATTCCAACATTTCTTATATATTTGAGTGAGTTTGCATCTACTTTTGTCAGATATCATCGAATAACATCCATTGAAGCCCTTTGAGGTCATCTGTCACTTTGTAATAATTGAAAATTTTTAAAGTCTATCTTCCTAATTTGAAGTAGAAATCCAACATTTCTTATATATTTGAGTGAGTTTGCATCTAACTTTCTCAGATATCATCGAATAACATCCATTGAAGCCCTTTGAGGTCATCTGTCACTTTGTAATAATTGAAAATTTTCAAAGTCTATCTTCCTAATTTGAAGTCGAATTCCAACATTTCTTATATATTTGAGTGAGTTTGCATCTAACTTTGTCAGATATCATCGAATAACATCCATTGAAGCCCATCGAGGTCAACTGTCACTTTGTAATAATTGAAAATTTTCAAAGTCTATCTTCCTAATTTGAAGTCGAATTCCAACATTTCTTATATATTTGAGTGAGTTTGCATCTACTTTTGTCAGATATCATCGAATAACATCCATTGAAGCCCATCGAGGTCAACTGTCACTTTGTAATAATTGAAAATTTTCAAAGTCTATCTTCCTAATTTGAAGTCGAATTCCAACATTTCTTATATATTTGAGTGAGTTTGCATCTACTTTTGTCAGATCTCATCGAATAACATCCATTGAAGCCCATTGAGGTCAACTGTCACTTTGTAATAATTGAAAATTTTCAAAGTCTATCTTCCTAATTTGAAGTCGAATTCCAACATTTCTTATATATTTGAGTGAGTTCGCATCTACTTTTGTCAGATATCATCGAATAACATCCATTGAAGCCCTTTGAGGTCATCTGTCACTTTGTAATAATTGAAAATTTTCAAAGTCTATCTTCCTAATTTGAAGTAGAAATCCAACATTTCTTATATATTTGAGTGAGTTTGCATCTAACTTTCTCAGATATCATCGAATAACATCCATTGAAGCCCATTGAGATCATCTGTCACTTTGTAATAATTGAAAATTTTCAAAGTCTATCTTCCTAATTTGAAGTAGAAATCCAACATTTCTTATATATTTGAGTGAGTTTGCATCTACTTTTGTAAGATATCATCGAATAACATCCATAGAAGCCCATTGAGGTGATCTGTCACTTTGTAATAATTGAAAATTTTCAAAGTCTATCTTCCTAATTTGAAGTCGAATTCCAACATTTCTTATATATTTGGGTGAGTTTGCATCTACTTTTGTCAGATATCATCGAATAACATCCATTGAAGCCCTTTGAGTTCTCTGTCACTTTGTAATAAATGAAAATTTTCAAAATCTATCTTCCTAATTTGAAGTCGAATTCCAACATTTCTTATATATTTGAGTGAGTTTGCATCTAACTTTCTCAGATATCATCGAATAACATCCATTGAAGCCCTTTGAGGTCATCTGTCACTTTGTAATAATTGAAAATTTTCAAAGTCTATCTTCCTAATTTGAAGTCGAATTCCAACATTTCTTATATATTTGAGTGAGTTTGCATCTAACTTTCTCAGATATCATCGAATAACATCCATTGAAGCCCATCGAGGTCAACTGTCACTTTGTAATAATTGAAAATTTTCAAAGTCTATCTTCCTAATTTGAAGTCGAATTTCAACATTTCTTATATATTTGAGTGAGTTTGCATCTACTTTTGTCAGATATCATCGAATAACATCCATTGAAGCCCATTGAGGTCAACTGTCACTTTGTAATAATTGAAAATTTTCAAAGTCTATCTTCCTAATTTGAAGTCGAATTCCAACATTTCTTATATATTTGAGTGAGTTCGCATCTACTTTTGTCAGATATCATCGAATAACATCCATTGAAGCCCTTTGAGGTCATCTGTCACTTTGTAATAATTGAAAATTTTCAAAGTCTATCTTCCTAATTTGAAGTAGAAATCCAACATTTCTTATATATTTGAGTGAGTTTGCATCTAACTTTCTCAGATATCATCGAATAACATCCATTGAAGCCCATTGAGATCATCTGTCACTTTGTAATAATTGAAAATTTTCAAAGTCTATCTTCCTAATTTGAAGTAGAAATCCAACATTTCTTATATATTTGAGTGAGTTTGCATCTACTTTTGTAAGATATCATCGAATAACATCCATAGAAGCCCATTGAGGTGATCTGTCACTTTGTAATAATTGAAAATTTTCAAAGTCTATCTTCCTAATTTGAAGTCGAATTCCAACATTTCTTATATATTTGAGTGAGTTTGCATCTAACTTTCTCAGATATCATCGAATAACATCCATTGAAGCCCTTTGAGGTCATCTGTCACTTTGTAATAATTGAAAATTTTCAAAGTCTATCTTCCTAATTTGAAGTCGAATTCCAACATTTCTTATATATTTGAGTGAATTTGCATCTAACTTTCTCAGATATCATCGAATAACATCCATTGAAGCCCATTGAGGTCATCTGTCACTTTGTAATAATTGAAAATTTTCAAAGTCTATCTTCCTAATTTGAAGTCGAATTCCGACATTTCTCATATATTTGAGTGAATTTTTATCTACTTTTGTCAGATATCATCGAATAACATCCATTGAAGCCCATTGAGGTCAACTGTCACTTTGTGTTATATGAAAATTTTCAAAGTCTATCTTCCTAATTTGAAGTCGACTTCCGACATTTCTCATATATTTGAGTGAGTTTGCATCTAACTTTGTCAGATATCAACGAATAACTTCCATTGAAGCCCATTGAGGTCAACTGTCACTTTGTAATAATTGAAAATTTTCAAAGTCTATCTTCCTAATTTGAAGTCGAATTCCGACATTTCTCATATATTTGAGTGAGTTTGCATCTACTTCTGTCAGATATCATCGAATAACATCCATTGAAGCCCATCGAGGTCAACTGTCACTTTGTAATAATTGAAAATTTTCAAAGTCTATCTACCTAATTTGAAGTCGAATTCCAACATTTCTTATATATTTGAGTGAGTTTGCATCTACTTTTGTCAGATATCATCGAATAACATCCATTGAAGCCCATTGAGGTAAACTGTCACTTTGTAATAATTGAAAATTTTCAAAGTCTATCTTCCTAATTTGAAGTCGAATTCCAACATTTCTCATAGATTTGAGTGAGTTTGCATCTACTTTTGTCAGATATCATCGAATAACATCCATAGAAGCCCATTGAGGTCATCTGTCACTTTGTAATAAATGAAAATTTTCAAAGTCTATCTTCCTAATTTGAAGTCGAATTCCAACATTTCTTATATATTTTAGTGAGTTTGCATCTACTTTTGTCAGATATCATCGAATAACATCCATTGAAGCCCTTTGAGGTCTCTGTCACTTTGTAATAATTGAAAATTTTCAAAGTCTATCTTCCTAATTTGAAGTCGAATTCCAACATTTCTTATATATTTGAGTGAGTTTGCATCTAACTTTGTCAGATATCATCGAATAACATCCATTGAAGCCCTTCGAGGTCATCTGTCACTTTGTAATAATTGAAAATTTTCAAAGTCTATCTTCCTAATTTGAAGTCGAATTCCGACATTTCTCATATATTTGAGTGAGTTTGCATCTAACTTTGTCAGATATCATCGAATAACATCCATTGAAGCCCATTGAGGTCAACTGTCACTTTGTGTTATATGAAAATTTTCAAAGTCTATCTTCCTAATTTGAAGTCGAATTCCGACATTTCTCATATATTTGAGTGAGTTTGCATCTAACTCTGTCAGATATCATCGAATAACATCCATTGAAGCCCATTGAGGTCAACTGTCACTTTGTAATAATTAAAATTTTTCAAAGTCTATCTTCCTAATTTGAAGTAGAAATCCAACATTTCCTATATATTTGAGTGAGTTTGCATCTACTTTTGTTAGATATCATCGAATAACATCCATAGAAGTCCATTGAGGTCATCTGTCACTTTGTAATAATTGAAAATTTTCAAAGTCTATCTTCCTAATTTGAAGTCGAATTCCAACATTTCTTATATATTTGAGTGAGTTTGCATCTACTTTTGTCAGATATCATCGAATAACATCCATTGAAGCCCTTTGAGGTCTCTGTCACTTTGTAATAATTGAAAATTTTCAAAGTCTATCTTCCTAATTTGAAGTCGAATTCCAACATTTCTTATATATTTGAGTGAGTTTGCATCTAACTTTCTCAGATATCATCGAATAACATCCCTTGAAGCCCATTGAGGTCATCTGTCACTTTGTAATAATTGAAAATTTTCAAAGTCTATCTTCCTAATTTGAAGTCGAATTCCAACATTTCTTATATATTTGAGTGAGTCTGCATCTAACTTTGTCAGATATCATCGAATAACATCCATTGAAGCCCTTTGAGGTCATCTGTCACTTTGTAATAATTGAAAATTTTCAAAGTCTATCTTCCTAATTTGAAGTAGAAATCCAACATTTCTTATATATTTGAGTGAGTTTCTCAGATATCATCGAATAACATCCATTGAAGCCCTTTGAGGTCATCTGTCACTTTGTAATAATTGAAAATTTTCAAAGTCTATCTTCCTAATTTGAAGTAGAAATCCAACATTTCTCATATATTTGAGTGAGTTTGCATCTAGTTTTGTCAGATATCATCGAATAACATCCATTGAAGCCCATTGAGGTCAACTGTCACTTTGTAATAATTGAAAATTTTCAAAGTCTATCTTCCTAATTTGAAGTCGAATTCCAACATTTCTTATATATTTGAGTGAGTTTGCATCTACTTTTGTCAGATATCATCGAATAACATCCATTGAAGCCCTTTGAGGTCTCTGTCACTTTGTAATAATTGAAAATTTTCAAAGTCTATCTTCCTAATTTGAAGTCGAATTCCAACATTTCTTATATATTTGAGTGAGTTTGCATCTAACTTTCTCAGATATCATCGAATAACATCCCTTGAAGCCCATTGAGGTCATCTGTCACTTTGTAATAATTGAAAATTTTCAAAGTCTATCTTCCTAATTTGAAGTCGAATTCCAACATTTCTTATATATTTGAGTGAGTCTGCATCTAACTTTGTCAGATATCATCGAATAACATCCATTGAAGCCCTTTGAGGTCATCTGTCACTTTGTAATAATTGAAAATTTTCAAAGTCTATCTTCCTAATTTGAAGTAGAAATCCAACATTTCTTATATATTTGAGTGAGTTTCTCAGATATCATCGAATAACATCCATTGAAGCCCTTTGAGGTCATCTGTCACTTTGTAATAATTGAAAATTTTCAAAGTCTATCTTCCTAATTTGAAGTAGAAATCCAACATTTCTCATATATTTGAGTGAGTTTGCATCTAGTTTTGTCAGATATCATCGAATAACATCCATTGAAGCCCATTGAGGTCAACTGTCACTTTGTGTTATATGATAATTTTCAAAGTCTATCTTCCTAATTTGAAGTAGAAATCCAACATTTCTTATATATTTGAGTGAGTTTGCATCTACTTTTGTCAGATATCATCGAATTACATCCATTGAAGCCCATTGAGGTCATCTGTCACTTTGTAATAATTGAAAATTTTTAAAGTCTATCTTCCTAATTTGAAGTCGAATTCCAACATTTCTTATATATTTGAGTGAGTTTGCATCTACTTTTGTCAGATATCATCGAATAACATCCATTGAAGCCCATTGAGGTCATCTGTCACTCTGTAATAATTGAAAATTTTCAAAGTCTATCTTCCTAATTTGAAGTCGAATTCCAACATTTCTTATATATTTGAGTGAGTTTGCATCAAACTTTCTCAGATATCATCGAATAACATCCATTGAAGCCGTTTGAGGTCATCTGTCACTTTGTAATAATTGAAAATTTTCAAAGTCTATCTTCCTAATTTGAAGTCGAATTCCAACATTTCTTATATATTTGAGTGAGTTTGCATCTAACTTCCTCAGATATCATCGAATAACATCCATTGAAGCCCTTTCAGGTCATCTGTCACTTTGTAATAATTGAAAATTTTCAAAGTTTATCTTCCTAATTTGAAGTAGAAATCCAACATTTCTTATATATTTGAGTGAGTTTGCATCTACTTTTGTCAGATATCATCGAATAACATCCATTGAAGCCCATTGAGGTCAACTGTCACTTTGTGTTATATGAAAATTTTCAAAGTCTATCTTCCTAATTTGAAGTCGAATTCCGACATTTCTCATATATTTGAGTGAGTTTGCATCTAACTTTGTCAGATATCATCGAATAACATCCATTGAAGCCCATTGAGGTCAACTGTCACTTTGTAATAATTAAAATTTTTCAAAGTCTATCTTCCTAATTTGAAGTAGAAATCCAACATTTCCTATATATTTGAGTGAGTTTGCATCTACTTTTGTCAGATATCATCGAATAACATCCATAGAAGTCCATTGAGGTCATCTGTCACTTTGTAATAATTGAAAATTTTCAAAGTCTATCTTCCTAATTTGAAGTCGAATTCCAACATTTCTTATATATTTGAGTGAGTTTGCATCTAACTTTCTCAGATATCATCGAATAACATCCATTGAAGCCCATTGAGGTCATCTGTCACTTTGTAATAATTGAAAATTTTCAAAGTCTATCTTCCTAATTTGAAGTCGAATTCCAATATTTCTTATATATTTGAGTGAGTCTGCATCTAACTTTGTCAGATATCATCGAATAACATCCATTGAAGCCCTTTGAGGTCATCTGTCACTTTGTAATAATTGAAAATTTTCAAAGTCTATCTTCCTAATTTGAAGTAGAAATCCAACATTTCTTATATATTTGAGTGAGTTTCTCAGATATCATCGAATAACATCCATTGAAGCCCTTTGAGGTCATCTGTCACTTTGTAATAATTGAAAATTTTCAAAGTCTATCTTCCTAATTTGAAGTAGAAATCCAACATTTCTCATATATTTGAGTGAGTTTGCATCTAATTTTGTCAGATATCATCGAATAACATCCATTGAAGCCCATTGAGGTCAACTGTCACTTTGTGTTATATGATAATTTTCAAAGTCTATCTTCCTAATTTGAAGTAGAAATCCAACATTTCTTATATATTTGAGTGAGTTTGCATCTACTTTTGTCAGATATCATCGAATTACATCCATTGAAGCCCATTGAGGTCATCTGTCACTTTGTAATAATTGAAAATTTTCAAAGTCTATCTTCCTAATTTGAAGTCGAATTCCAACATTTCTTATATATTTGAGTGAGTTTGCATCTACTTTTGTCAGATATCATCGAATAACATCCATTGAAGCCCATTGAGGTCATCTGTCACTCTGTAATAATTGAAAATTTTCAAAGTCTATCTTCCTAATTTGAAGTCGAATTCCAACATTTCTTATATATTTGAGTGAGTTTGCATCAAACTTTCTCAGATATCATCGAATAACATCCATTGAAGCCGTTTGAGGTCATCTGTCACTTTGTAATAATTGAAAATTTTCAAAGTCTATCTTCCTAATTTGAAGTCGAATTCCAACATTTCTTATATATTTGAGTGAGTTTGCATCTAACTTTCTCAGATATCATCGAATAACATCCATTGAAGCCCTTTGAGGTCATCTGTCACTTTGTAATAATTGAAAATTTTCAAAGTTTATCTTCCTAATTTGAAGTAGAAATCCAACATTTCTTATATATTTGAGTGAGTTTGCATCTACTTTTGTCAGATATCATCGAATAACATCCATTGAAGCCCATTGAGGTCAACTGTCACTTTGTGTTATATGAAAATTTTCAAAGTCTATCTTCCTAATTTGAAGTCGAATTCCGACATTTCTCATATATTTAAGTGAGTTTGCATCTACTTTTGTCAGATATCATCGAATAACTTCCATAGAAGCCCATTGAGGTCATCTGTCACTTTGTAATAATTGAAAATTTTCAAAGTCTATCTTCCTAATTTGAAGTCGAATTCCAACATTTCTTATATATTTGAGTGAGTTTGCATCTAACTTTCTCAGATATCATCGAATAACATCCATTGAAGCCCTTTGAGGTCATCTGTCACTTTGTAATAATTGAAAATTTTCAAAGTCTATCTTCCTAATTTGAAGTCGAATTCCAACATTTCTCATATATTTGAGTGAGTTTGCATCTACTTTTGTCAGATATCATCGAATAACTTCCATAGAAGCCCATTGAGGTCATCTGTCACTTTGTAATAATTGAAAATTTTCAAAGTCTATCTTCCTAATTTGAAGTCGAATTCCAACATTTCTCATATATTTGAGTGAGTTTGCATCTACTTTTGTCAGATATCATCGAATAACTTCCATAGAAGCCCATTGAGGTCATCTGTCACTTTGTAATAATTGAAAATTTTCAAAGTCTATCTTCCTAATTTGAAGTCGAATTCCAACATTTCTTATATATTTGAGTGAGTTTGCATCTAACTTTCTCAGATATCATCGAATAACATCCATTGAAGCCCTTTGAGGTCTTTATCACTTTGTAATAATTGAAAATTTTCAAAGTCTATCTTCCTAATTTGAAGTCGAATTCCAACATTTCTTATATATTTGAGTGAGTTTGCATCTAACTTTGTCAGATATCATCGAATAACATCCATTGAAGCCCTTTGAGGTCATCTGTCACTTTGTAATAATTGAAAATTTTCAAAGTCTATCTTCTTAATTTGAAGTCGAATTCCAACATTTCTTATATATTTGAGTGAGTTTGCATCTAACTTTCTCAGATATCATCGAATAACATCCATTGAAGCCCATTGAGGTCATCTGTCACTTTGTAATAATTGAAAATTTTCAAAGTCTATCTTCCTAATTTGAAGTAGAAATCCAACATTTCTTATATATTTGAGTGAGTTTGCACCTAACTTTCTCAGATATCATCGAATAACATCCATTGAAGCCCATTGAGGTCATCTGTCACTTTGTAATAATTGAAAATTTTCAAAGTCTATCTTCCTAATTTGAAGTAGAAATCCAACATTTCTTATATATTTGAGTGAGTTTGCATCTACTTTTGTCAGATATCATCGAATAACATCCATTGAAGCCCATTGAGGTCAACTGTCACTTTGTAATAATTGAAAATTTTCAAAGTCTATCTTCCTAATTTGAAGTAGAATACCAACATTTCTTATATATTTGAGTGAGTTTGCATCTACTTTTGTCAGATCTCATCGAATAACATCCATTGAAGCCCATTGAGGTCATCTGTCACTTTGTAATAATTGAAAATTTTCAAAGTCTATCTTCCTAATTTGAAGTAGAAATCCAACATTTCTTATATATTTGAGTGATTTTGCATCTACTTTTGTCAGATATCATCGAATAACATCCATTGAAGCCCATTGAGGTCAACTGTCACTTTGTAATAATTGAAAATTTTCAAAGTCTATCTTCCTAATTTGAAGTAGAATACCAACATTTCTTATATATTTGAGTGAGTTTGCATCTACTTTTGTCAGATCTCATCGAATAACATCCATTGAAGCCCATTGAGGTCATCTGTCACTTTGTAATAATTGAAAATTTTCAAAGTCTATCTTCCAAATTTGAAGTCGAATTCCAACATTTCTTATATATTTGAGTGATTTTGCATCTACTTTTGTCAGATATCATCGAATAACATCCATTGAAGCCCATTGAGGTCAACTGTCACTTTGTGTTATATGAAAAATTTCAAAGTCTATCTTCCTAATTTGAAGTAGAAATCCAACATTTCTTATATATTTGAGTGAGTTCGCATCTACTTTTGTCAGATATCATCGAATAACTTCCATTGAAGCCCATTGAGGTCATCTGTCACTTTGTAATAATTGAAAATTTTCAAAGTCTATCTTCCTAATTTGAAGTCGAATTCCAACATTTCTTATATATTTGAGTGAGTTTGCATCTACTTTTGTCAGATATCATCGAATAACATCCATTGAAGCCCATTGAGGTCATCTGTCACTTTGTAATAATTGAAAATTTTCAAAGTCTATCTTCCTAATTTGAAGTCGAATTCCAACATTTCTTATATATTTGAGTGAGTTTGCATCAAACTTTCTCAGATATCATCGAATAACATCCATAGAAGCCCATTGAGGTCATCTGTCACTTTGTAATAATTGAAAATTTTCAAAGTCTATCTTCCTAATTTGAAGTCGAATTCCAACATTTCTTATATATTTGAGTGAGTTTGCATCTAACTTTCTCAGATATCATCGAATAACATCCATTGAAGCCCATTGAGGTCATCTGTCACTTTGTAATAATTGAAAATTTTCAAAGTCTATCTTCCTAATTTGAAGTAGAAATCCAACATTTCTTATATATTTGAGTGAGTTTGCATCTAACTTTCTCAGATATCATCGAATAACATCCATTGAAGCCCATTGAGGTCATCTGTCACTTTGTAATAATTGAAAATTTTCAAAGTCTATCTTCCTAATTTGAAGTAGAAATCCAACATTTCTTATATATTTGAGTGATTTTGCATCTACTTTTGTCAGATATCATCGAATAACATCCATTGAAGCCCATTGAGGTCAACTGTCACTTTGTAATAATTGAAAATTTTCAAAGTCTATCTTCCTAATTTGAAGTAGAATACCAACATTTCTTATATATTTGAGTGAGTTTGCATCTACTTTTGTCAGATCTCATCGAATAACATCCATTGAAGCCCATTGAGGTCATCTGTCACTTTGTAATAATTGAAAATTTTCAAAGTCTATCTTCCAAATTTGAAGTAGAAATCCAACATTTCTTATATATTTGAGTGAGTTTGCATCTAACTTTCTCAGATATCATCGAATAACATCCATTGAAGCCCATTGAGGTCATCTGTCACTTTGTAATAATTGAAAATTTTCAAAGTCTATCTTCCTAATTTGAAGTCGAATTCCAACATTTCTTATATATTTGAGTGAGTTTGCATCTAACTTTGTTAGATATCATCGAATAACATCCATTGAAGCCCTTTGAGGTCATCTGTCACTTTGTAATAATTGAAAATTTTCAAAGTCTATCTTCCTAATTTGAAGTAGAAATCCAACATTTCTTATATATTTGAGTGAGTTTGCATCTAATTTTGTCAGATATCATCGAATAACATCCATTGAAGCCCATTGAGGTCAACTGTCACTTTGTAATAAATGAAAATTATCAAAGTCTATCTTCCTAATTTGAAGTCGAATTCCAACATTTCTTATATATTTGAGTGAGTTTGCATCTAACTTTCTCAGATATCATCGAATAACATCCATTGAAGCCCATTGAGGTCATCTGTCACTTTGTAATAATTGAAAATTTTCAAAGTCTATCTTCCTAATTTGAAGTCGAATTCCAACATTTCTTATATATTTGAGTGAGTTTGCATCTAACCTTGTCAGATATCATCGAATAACATCCATTGAAGCCCTTTGAGGTCATCTGTCACTTTGTAATAATTGAAAATTTTCAAAGTCTATCTACCTAATTTGAAGTCGAATTCCAATATTTCTTATATATTTGAGTGAGTTTGCATCTAACTTTCTCAGATATCATCGAATAACATCCATTGAAGCCCATTGAGGTCATCTGTCACTTTGTAATAATTGAAAATTTTCAAAGTCTATCTTCCTAATTTGAAGTAGAAATCCAACATTTCTTATATATTTGAGTGAGTTTGCATCTACTTTTGTCAGATATCATCGAATAACATCCATTGAAGCCCATTGAGGTCAACTGTCACTTTGTAATAATTGAAAATTTTCAAAGTCTATCTTCCTAATTTGAAGTAGAATACCAACATTTCTTATATATTTGAGTGAGTTTGCATCTACTTTTGTCAGATATCATCGAATAACATCCATTGAAGCCCATTGAGGTCATCTGTCACTTTGTAATAATTGAATATTTTCAAAGTCTATCTTCCTAATTTGAAGTCGAATTCCAACATTTCTTATATATTTGAGTGAGTTTGCATCTACTTTTGTCAGATATCATCGAATAACATCCATTGAAGCCCATTGAGGTCATCTGTCACTTTGTAATAAATGAAAATTATCAAAGTCTATCTTCCTAATTTGAAGTCGAATTTCAACATTTCTTATATATTTGAGTGAGTTTGCATCTAACTTTGTCAGATATCATCGAATAACATCCATTGAAGCCCTTTGAGGTCATCTGTCACTTTGTAATAATTGAAAATTTTCAAAGTCTATCTTCCTAATTTGAAGTAGAAATCCAACATTTCTTATATATTTGAGTGAGTTTGCATCTACTTTTGTCAGATATCATCGAATAACATCCATTGAAGCCCATTGAGGTCAACTGTCACTTAGTAATAATTGAAAATTTTCAAAGTCTATCTTCCTAATTTGAAGTAGAAATCCAACATTTCTTATATATTTGACTGAGTTTGCATCTACTTTTGTCAGATATCATCGAATAACATCCATTGAAGCCCATTGAGGTCAACTGTCACTTAGTAATAATTGAAAATTTTCAAAGTCTATCTTCCTAATTTGAAGTAGAAATCCAACATTTCTTATATATTTGAGTGAGTTTGCATCTACTTTTGTCAGATATCATCGAATAACATCCATTGAAGCCCATTGAGGTCATCTGTCACTTTGTAATAATTGGAAATTTTCAAAGTCTATCTTCCTAATTTGAAGTCGAATTCCAACATTTCTTATATATTTTAGTGAGTTTGCATCTAATTTTGTCAGATATCATCGAATAACATCCATTGAAGCCCATTGAGGTCAACTGTCACTTAGTAATAATTGAAAATTTTCAAAGTCTATCTTCCTAATTTGAAGTAGAAATCCAACATTCCTTATATATTTGAGTGAGTTTGCATCTACTTTTGTCAGATATCATCGAATAACATCCATTGAAGCCCATTGAGGTCATCTGTCACTTTGTAATAATTGGAAATTTTCAAAGTCTATCTTCCTAATTTGAAGTCGAATTCCAACATTTCTTATATATTTTAGTGAGTTTGCATCTACTTTTGTCAGATATCATCGAATAACATCCATTGAAGCCCATTGAGGTCATCTGTCACTTTGTAATAATTGAAAATTTTCAAAGTCTATCTTCCTAATTTGAAGTCGAATTCCAACATTTCTTATATATTTGAGTGAGTTTGCATCTAACTTTCTCAGATATCATCGAATAACATCCATTGAAGCCCATTGAGGTCAACTGTCACTTAGTAATAATTGGAAATTTTCAAAGTCTATCTTCCTAATTTGAAGTAGAAATCCAACATTTCTTATATATTTGAGTGAGTTTGCATCTACTTTTGTCAGATATCATCGAATAACATCCATTGAAGCCCATTGAGGTCATCTGTCACTTTGTAATAATTGGAAATTTTCAAAGTCTATCTTCCTAATTTGAAGTCGAATTCCAACATTTCTTATATATTTTAGTGAGTTTGCATCTAACTTTGTCAGATATCATCGAATAACATCCATTGAAGCCCATTGAGGTCAACTGTCACTTAGTAATAATTGAAAATTTTCAAAGTCTATCTTCCTAATTTGAAGTAGAAATCCAACATTTCTTATATATTTGGGTGAGTTTGCATCTACTTTTGTCAGATATCATCGAATAACATCCATTGAAGCCCATTGAGGTCATCTGTCACTTTGTAATAATTGGAAATTTTCAAAGTCTATCTTCCTAATTTGAAGTCGAATTCCAACATTTCTTATATATTTTAGTGAGTTTGCATCTACTTTTGTCAGATATCATCGAATAACATCCATTGAAGCCCATTGAGGTCATCTGTCACTTTGTAATAATTGAAAATTTTCAAAGTCTATCTTCCTAATTTGAAGTCGAATTCCAACATTTCTTATATATTTGAGTGAGTTTGCATCTAACTTTCTCAGATATCATCGAATAACATCCATTGAAGCCCTTTGAGGACATCTGTCACTTTGTAATAATTGAAAATTTTCAAAGTCTATCTTCCTAATTTGAAGTAGAAATCCAACATTTCTTATATATTTGAGTGAGTTTGCATCTACTTTTGTCAGATATCATCGAATAACATCCATTGAAGCCCATTGAGGTCATCTGTCACTTTGTAATAATTGGAAATTTTCAAAGTCTATCTTCCTAATTTGAAGTCGAATTCCAACATTTCTTATATATTTTAGTGAGTTTGCATCTACTTTTGTCAGATATCATCGAATAACATCCATTGAAGCCCATTGAGGTCATCTGTCACTTTGTAATAATTGAAAATTTTCAAAGTCTATCTTCCTAATTTGAAGTAGAAATCCAACATTTCTTATATATTTGAGTGAGTTTGCATCTACTTTTGTCAGATATCATCGAATAACATCCATTGAAGCCCATTGAGGTCAACTGTCACTTTGTAATAATTGAAAATTTTCAAAGTCTATCTTCCTAATTTGAAGTAGAATACCAACATTTCTTATATATTTGAGTGAGTTTGCATCTACTTTTGTCAAATATCATCGAATAACATCCATTGAAGCCCATTGAGGTCATCTGTCACTTTGTAATAATTGAAAATTTTCAAAGTCTATCTTCCTAATTTGAAGTCGAATTCCAACATTTCTTATATATTTGAGTGAGTTTGCATCTACTTTTGTCAGATATCATCGAATAATATCCATTGAAGCCCATTGAGGTCATCTGTCACTTTGTAATAAATGAAAATTATCAAAGTCTATCTTCCTAATTTGAAGTCGAATTCCAACATTTCTTATATATTTGAGTGAGTTTGCATCTAACTTTGTCAGATATCATCGAATAACATCCATTGAAGCACTTTGAGGTCATCTGTCACTTTGTAATAATTGAAAATTTTCAAAGTCTATCTTCCTAATTTGAAGTAGAAATCAAACATTTCTTATATATTTGAGTGAGTTTGCATCTACTTTTGTCAGATATCATCGAATAACATCCATTGAAGCCCATTGAGGTCATCTGTCACTTTGTAATAATTGGAAATTTTCAAAGTCTATCTTCCTAATTTGAAGTCGAATTCCAACATTTCTTATATATTTTAGTGAGTTTGCATCTAACTTTGTCAGATATCATCGAATAACATCCATTGAAGCCCATTGAGGTCAACTGTCACTTAGTAATAATTGAAAATTTTCAAAGTCTATCTTCCTAATTTGAAGTAGAAATCCAACATTTCTTATATATTTGGGTGAGTTTGCATCTACTTTTGTCAGATATCATCGAATAACATCCATTGAAGCCCATTGAGGTCATCTGTCACTTTGTAATAATTGAAAATTTTCAAAGTCTATCTTCCTAATTTGAAGTCGAATTCCAACATTTCTTATATATTTGAGTGAGTTTGCATCTAACTTTGTCAGATATCATCGAATAACATCCATTGAAGCCCATTGAGGTCAACTGTCACTTAGTAATAATTGAAAATTTTCAAAGTCTATCTTCCTAATTTGAAGTCGAATTCCAACATTTCTTATATATTTGAGTGAGTTTGCATCTAACTTTGTCAGAAATCATCGAATAACATCCATTGAAGCCCTTTGAGGTCATCTGTCACTTTGTAATAATTGAAAATTTTCAAAGTCTATCTTCCTAATTTGAAGTAGAAATCCAACATTTCTTATATATTTGAGTGAGTTTGCATCTACTTTTGTCAGATATCATCGAATAACATCCATTGAAGCCCATTGAGGTCATCTGTCACTTTGTAATAAATGAAAATTATCAAAGTCTATCTTCCTAATTTGAAGTCGAATTCCAACATTTCTTATATATTTGAGTGAGTTTGCATCTAACTTTGTCAGAAATCATCGAATAACATCCATTGAAGCCCTTTGAGGTCATCTGTCACTTTGTAATAATTGAAAATTTTCAAAGTCTATCTTCCTAATTTGAAGTAGAAATCCAACATTTCTTATATATTTGAGTGAGTTTGCATCTACTTTTGTCAGATATCATCGAATAACATCCATTGAAGCCCATTGAGGTCATCTGTCACTTTGTAATAATTGGAAATTTTCAAAGTCTATCTTCCTAATTTGAAGTCGAATTCCAACATTTCTTATATATTTTAGTGAGTTTGCATCTAACTTTGTCAGATATCATCGAATAACATCCATTGAAGCCCATTGAGGTCAACTGTCACTTAGTAATAATTGAAAATTTTCAAAGTCTATCTTCCTAATTTGAAGTAGAAATCCAACATTTCTTATATATTTGGGTGAGTTTGCATCTACTTTTGTCAGATATCATCGAATAACATCCATTGAAGCCCATTGAGGTCATCTGTCACTTTGTAATAATTGGAAATTTTCAAAGTCTATCTTCCTAATTTGAAGTCGAATTCCAACATTTCTTATATATTTTAGTGAGTTTGCATCTACTTTTGTCAGATATCATCGAATAACATCCATTGAAGCCCATTGAGGTCATCTGTCACTTTGTAATAATTGAAAATTTTCAAAGTCTATCTTCCCAATTTGAAGTCGAATTCCAACATTTCTTATATATTTGAGTGAGTTTGCATCTAACTTTCTCAGATATCATCGAATAACATCCATTGAAGCCCTTTGAGGTCATCTGTCACTTTGTAATAATTGAAAATTTTCAAAGTCTATCTTCCTAATTTGAAGTAGAAATCCAACATTTCTTATATATTTGAGTGAGTTTGCATCTACTTTTGTCAGATATCATCGAATAACATCCATTGAAGCCCATTGAGGTCATCTGTCACTTTGTAATAATTGGAAATTTTCAAAGTCTATCTTCCTAATTTGAAGTCGAATTCCAACATTTCTTATATATTTTAGTGAGTTTGCATCTAACTTTGTCAGATATCATCGAATAACATCCATTGAAGCCCATTGAGGTCAACTGTCACTTAGTAATAATTGAAAATTTTCAAAGTCTATCTTCCTAATTTGAAGTAGAAATCCAACATTTCTTATATATTTGGGTGAGTTTGCATCTACTTTTGTCAGATATCATCGAATAACATCCATTGAAGCCCATTGAGGTCATCTGTCACTTTGTAATAATTGAAAATTTTCAAAGTCTATCTTCCTAATTTGAAGTCGAATTCCAACATTTCTTATATATTTGAGTGAGTTTGCATCTACTTTTGTCAGATATCATCGAATAACATCCATTGAAGCCCATTGAGGTCATCTGTCACTTTGTAATAAATGAAAATTTTCAAAGTCTATCTTCCTAATTTGAAGTCGAATTCCAACATTTCTTATATATTTGAGTGAGTTTGCATCTAACTTTGTCAGAAATCATCGAATAACATCCATTGAAGCCCTTTGAGGTCATCTGTCACTTTGTAATAATTGAAAATTTTCAAAGTCTATCTTCCTAATTTGAAGTAGAAATCCAACATTTCTTATATATTTGAGTGAGTTTGCATCTACTTTTGTCAGATATCATCGAATAACATCCATTGAAGCCCATTGAGGTCATCTGTCACTTTGTAATAATTGGAAATTTTCAAAGTCTATCTTCCTAATTTGAAGTCGAATTCCAACATTTCTTATATATTTTAGTGAGTTTGCATCTAACTTTGTCAGATATCATCGAATAACATCCATTGAAGCCCATTGAGGTCAACTGTCACTTAGTAATAATTGAAAATTTTCAAAGTCTATCTTCCTAATTTGAAGTAGAAATCCAACATTTCTTATATATTTGGGTGAGTTTGCATCTACTTTTGTCAGATATCATCGAATAACATCCATTGAAGCCCATTGAGGTCATCTGTCACTTTGTAATAATTGGAAATTTTCAAAGTCTATCTTCCTAATTTGAAGTCGAATTCCAACATTTCTTATATATTTTAGTGAGTTTGCATCTACTTTTGTCAGATATCATCGAATAACATCCATTGAAGCCCATTGAGGTCATCTGTCACTTTGTAATAATTGAAAATTTTCAAAGTCTATCTTCCCAATTTGAAGTCGAATTCCAACATTTCTTATATATTTGAGTGAGTTTGCATCTAACTTTCTCAGATATCATCGAATAACATCCATTGAAGCCCTTTGAGGTCATCTGTCACTTTGTAATAATTGAAAATTTTCAAAGTCTATCTTCCTAATTTGAAGTAGAAATCCAACATTTCTTATATATTTGAGTGAGTTTGCATCTACTTTTGTCAGATATCATCGAATAACATCCATTGAAGCCCATTGAGGTCATCTGTCACTTTGTAATAATTGGAAATTTTCAAAGTCTATCTTCCTAATTTGAAGTCGAATTCCAACATTTCTTATATATTTTAGTGAGTTTGCATCTACTTTTGTCAGATATCATCGAATAACATCCATTGAAGCCCATTGAGGTCATCTGTCACTTTGTAATAATTGAAAATTTTCAAAGTCTATCTTCCTAATTTGAAGTCGAATTCCAACATTTCTTATATATTTGAGTGAGTTTGCATCAAACTTTCTCAGATATCATCGAATAACATCTATTGAAGCCCTTTGAGGTCATCTGTCACTTTGTAATAACTGAAAATTTTCAAAGTCTATCTTCCTAATTTGAAGTCGAATTCCGACATTTCTCATATATTTGAGTGAGTTTGCATCTAACTTTGTCAGATATCATCGAATAACATCCATTGAAGCACATTGAGGTCAACTGTCACTTAGTAATAATTGAAAATTTTCAAAGTCTATCTTCCTAATTTGAAGTAGAAATCCAACATTTCTTATATATTTGAGTGAGTTTGCATCTACTTTTGTCAGATATCATCGAATAACATCCATTGAAGCCCATTGAGGTCATCTGTCACTTTGTAATAATTGGAAATTTTCAAAGTCTATCTTCCTAATTTGAAGTCGAATTCCAACATTTCTTATATATTTTAGTGAGTTTGCATCTACTTTTGTCAGATATCATCGAATAACATCCATTGAAGCACATTGAGGTCATCTGTCACCTTGTAATAATTGAAAATTTTCAAAGTCTATCTTCCTAATTTGAAGTCGAATTCCAACATTTCTTATATATTTGAGTGAGTTTGCATCTAACTTTCTCAGATATCATCGAATAACATCCATTGAAGCCCTTTGAGGTCATCTGTCACTTTGTAATAATTGAAAATTTTCAAAGTCTATCTTCCTAATTTGAAGTAGAAATCCAACATTTCTTATATATTTGAGTGAGTTTGCATCTAACTCTGTCAGATATCATCGAATAACATCCATTGAAGCCCATTGAGGTCAACTGTCACTTTGTGTTATATGAAAAATTTCAAAGTCTATCTTCCTAATTTGAAGTAGAAATCCAACATTTCTTATATATTTGAGTGAGTTTGCATCTACTTTTGTCAGATATCATCGAATAACATCCATTGAAGCCCATTGAGGTCATCTGTCACTTTGTAATAATTGAAAATTTTCAAAGTCTATCTTCCTAATTTGAAGTCGAATTCCAACATTTCTTATATATTTGAGTGAGTTTGCATCTACTTCTGTCAGATATCATCGAATAACATCCATTGAAGCCCATTGAGGTCAACTGTCACTTTGTAATAATTGAAAATTTTCAAAGTCTATGTTCCTAATTTGAAGTAGAATACCAACATTTCTCATATATTTGAGTGAGTTTGCATCTACTTTTGTCAGATATCATCGAATAACATCCATTGAAGCCCATTGAGGTCATCTGTCACTTTGTAATAATTGAAAATTTTCAAAGTCTATCTTCCTAATTTGAAGTCGAATTCCAACATTTCTTATATATTTGAGTGAGTTTGCATCTACTTTTGTCAGATATCATCGAATAACATCCATTGAAGCCCATTGAGGTCATCTGTCACTTTGTAATAAATGAAAATTATCAAAGTCTATCTTCCTAATTTGAAGTCGAATTCCAACATTTCTTATATATTTGAGTGAGTTTGCATCTAACTTTGTCAGATATCATCGAATAAAATCCATTGAAGCCCTTTGAGGTCATCTGTCACTTTGTAATAATTGAAAATTTTCAAAGTCTATCTTCCTAATTTGAAGTAGAAATCCAACATTTCTTATATATTTGAGTGAGTTTGCATCTACTTTTGTCAGATATCATCGAATAACATCCATTGAAGCCCATTGAGGTCAACTGTCACTTTGTGTTATATGAAAATTTTCAAAGTCTATCTTCCTAATTTGAAGTCGAATTCCGACATTTCTCATATATTTGAGTGAGTTTGCATCTAACTTTGTCAGATATCATCGAATAACATCCATTGAAGCCCATTGAGGTCAACTGTCACTTAGTAATAATTGAAAATTTTCAAAGTCTATCTTCCTAATTTGAAGTAGAAATCCAACATTTCTTATATATTTGAGTGAGTTTGCATCTACTTTTGTCAGATATCATCGAATAACATCCATTGAAGCCCATTGAGGTCAACTGTCACTTTGTGTTATATGAAAAATTTCAAAGTCTATCTTCCTAATTTGAAGTAGAAATCCAACATTTCTTATATATTTGAGTGAGTTTGCATCTACTTTTGTCAGATATCATCGAATAACATCCATTGAAGCCCATTGAGGTCATCTGTCACTTTGTAATAATTGAAAATTTTCAAAGTCTATCTTCCTAATTTGAAGTCGAATTCCAACATTTCTTATATATTTGAGTGAGTTTGCATCTACTTTTGTCAGATATCATCGAATAACATCCATTGAAGCCCATTGAGGTCAACTGTCACTTTGTAATAATTGAAAATTTTCAAAGTCTATCTTCCTAATTTGAAGTCGAATTCCAACATTTCTTATATATTTGAGTGAGTTTGCATCTAACTTTCTCAGATATCATCGAATAACATCCATTGAAGCCCTTTGAGGTCATCTGTCACTTTGTAATAATTGAAAATTTTCAAAGTCTATCTTCCTAATTTGAAGTAGAAATCCAACATTTCTTATATATTTGAGTGAGTTTGCATCTAACTCTGTCAGATATCATCGAATAACATCCATTGAAGCCCATTGAGGTCAACTGTCACTTTGTGTTATATGAAAAATTTCAAAGTCTATCTTCCTAATTTGAAGTAGAAATCCAACATTTCTTATATATTTGAGTGAGTTTGCATCTACTTTTATCAGATATCATCGAATAACATCCATTGAAGCCCATTGAGGTCATCTGTCACTTTGTAATAATTGAAAATTTTCAAAGTCTATCTTCCTAATTTGAAGTCGAATTCCAACATTTCTTATATATTTGAGTGAGTTTGCATCTACTTTTGTCAGATATCATCGAATAACATCCATTGAAGCCCATTGAGGTCAACTGTCACTTTGTAATAATTGAAAATTTTCAAAGTCTATCTTCCTAATTTGAAGTAGAATACCAACATTTCTTATATATTTGAGTGAGTTTGCATCTACTTTTGTCAGATATCATCGAATAACATCCATTGAAGCCCATTGAGGTCATCTGTCACTTTGTAATAATTGAAAATTTTCAAAGTCTATCTTCCTAATTTGAAGTCGAATTCCAACATTTCTTATATATTTGAGTGAGTTTGCATCTACTTTTGTCAGATATCATCGAATAACATCCATTGAAGCCCATTGAGGTCATCTGTCACTTTGTAATAAATGAAAATTATCAAAGTCTATCTTCCTAATTTGAAGTCGAATTCCAACATTTCTTATATATTTGAGTGAGTTTGCATCTAACTTTGTCAGATATCATCGAATAAAATCCATTGAAGCCCTTTGAGGTCATCTGTCACTTTGTAATAATTGAAAATTTTCAAAGTCTATCTTCCTAATTTGAAGTAGAAATCCAACATTTCTTATATATTTGAGTGAGTTTGCATCTACTTTTGTCAGATATCATCGAATAACATCCATTGAAGCCCATTGAGGTCAACTGTCACTTTGTGTTATATGAAAATTTTCAAAGTCTATCTTCCTAATTTGAAGTCGAATTCCGACATTTCTCATATATTTGAGTGAGTTTGCATCTAACTTTGTCAGATATCATCGAATAACATCCATTGAAGCCCATTGAGGTCAACTGTCACTTAGTAATAATTGAAAATTTTCAAAGTCTATCTTCCTAATTTGAAGTAGAAATCCAACATTTCTTATATATTTGAGTGAGTTTGCATCTACTTTTGTCAGATATCATCGAATAACATCCATTGAAGCCCATTGAGGTCAACTGTCACTTTGTGTTATATGAAAAATTTCAAAGTCTATCTTCCTAATTTGAAGTAGAAATCCAACATTTCTTATATATTTGAGTGAGTTTGCATCTACTTTTGTCAGATATCATCGAATAACATCCATTGAAGCCCATTGAGGTCATCTGTCACTTTGTAATAATTGAAAATTTTCAAAGTCTATCTTCCTAATTTGAAGTCGAATTCCAACATTTCTTATATATTTGAGTGAGTTTGCATCTACTTTTGTCAGATATCATCGAATAACATCCATTGGAGCCCATTGAGGTCATCTGTCACTTTGTAATAATTGAAAATTTTCAAAGTCTATCTTCCTAATTTGAAGTCGAATTCCAACATTTCTTATATATTTGAGTGAGTTTGCATCTACTTTTGTCAGATATCATCGAATAACATCCATTGAAGCCCATTGAGGTCATCTGTCACTTTGTAATAATTGAAAATTTTCAAAGTCTATCTTCCTAATTTGAAGTCGAATTCCAACATTTCTTATATATTTGAGTGAGTTTGCATCTACTTTTGTCAGATATCATCGAATAACATCCATTGAAGCCCATTGAGGTCAACTGTCACTTTGTAATAATTGAAAATTTTCAAAGTCTATCTTCCTAATTTGAAGTCGAATTCCAACATTTCTTATATATTTGAGTGAGTTTGCATCTAACTTTCTCAGATATCATCGAATAACATCCATTGAAGCCCTTTGAGGTCATCTGTCACTTTGTAATAATTGAAAATTTTCAAAGTCTATCTTCCTAATTTGAAGTAGAAATCCAACATTTCTTATATATTTGAGTGAGTTTGCATCTAACTCTGTCAGATATCATCGAATAACATCCATTGAAGCCCATTGAGGTCAACTGTCACTTTGTGTTATATGAAAAATTTCAAAGTCTATCTTCCTAATTTGAAGTAGAAATCCAACATTTCTTATATATTTGAGTGAGTTTGCATCTACTTTTGTCAGATATCATCGAATAACATCCATTGAAGCCCATTGAGGTCAACTGTCACTTTGTAATAATTGAAAATTTTCAAAGTCTATCTTCCTAATTTGAAGTCGAATTCCAACATTTCTTATATATTTGAGTGAGTTTGCATCTACTTTTGTCAGATATCATCGAATAACATCCATTGAAGCCCATTGAGGTCATCTGTCACTTTGTGTTATATGAAAAATTTCAAAGTCTATCTTCCTAATTTGAAGTAGAAATCCAACATTTCTTATATATTTGAGTGAGTTTGCATCTACTTTTGTCAGATATCATCGAATAACATCCATTGAAGCCCATTGAGGTCATCTGTCACTTTGTAATAATTGAAAATTTTCAAAGTCTATCTTCCTAATTTGAAGTCGAATTCCAACATTTCTTATATATTTGAGTGAGTTTGCATCTACTTTTGTCAGATATCATCGAATAACATCCATTGAAGCCCATTGAGGTCAACTGTCACTTTGTAATAATTGAAAATTTTCAAAGTCTATCTTCCTAATTTGAAGTAGAATACCAACATTTCTTATATATTTGAGTGAGTTTGCATCTACTTTTGTCAGATATCATCGAATAACATCCATTGAAGCCCATTGAGGTCATCTGTCACTTTGTAATAATTGAAAATTTTCAAAGTCTATCTTCCTAATTTGAAGTCGAATTCCAACATTTCTTATATATTTGAGTGAGTTTGCATCTACTTTTGTCAGATATCATCGAATAACATCCATTGAAGCCCATTGAGGTCATCTGTCACTTTGTAATAAATGAAAATTATCAAAGTCTATCTTCCTAATTTGAAGTCGAATTCCAACATTTCTTATATATTTGAGTGAGTTTGCATCTAACTTTGTCAGATATCATCAAATAAAATCCATTGAAGCCCTTTGAGGTCATCTGTCACTTTGTAATAATTGAAAATTTTCAAAGTCTATCTTCCTAATTTGAAGTAGAAATCCAACATTTCTTATATATTTGAGTGAGTTTGCATCTACTTTTGTCAGATATCATCGAATAACATCCATTGAAGCCCATTGAGGTCAACTGTCACTTTGTGTTATATGAAAATTTTCAAAGTCTATCTTCCTAATTTGAAGTCGAATTCCGACATTTCTCATATATTTGAGTGAGTTTGCATCTAACTTTGTCAGATATCATCGAATAACATCCATTGAAGCCCATTGAGGTCAACTGTCACTTAGTAATAATTGAAAATTTTCAAAGTCTATCTTCCTAATTTGAAGTAGAAATCCAACATTTCTTATATATTTGAGTGAGTTTGCATCTACTTTTGTCAGATATCATCGAATAACATCCATTGAAGCCCATTGAGGTCAACTGTCACTTTGTGTTATATGAAAAATTTCAAAGTCTATCTTCCTAATTTGAAGTAGAAATCCAACATTTCTTATATATTTGAGTGAGTTTGCATCTACTTTTGTCAGATATCATCGAATAACATCCATTGAAGCCCATTGAGGTCATCTGTCACTTTGTAATAATTGAAAATTTTCAAAGTCTATCTTCCTAATTTGAAGTCGAATTCCAACATTTCTTATATATTTGAGTGAGTTTGCATCTACTTTTGTCAGATATCATCGAATAACATCCATTGGAGCCCATTGAGGTCATCTGTCACTTTGTAATAATTGAAAATTTTCAAAGTCTATCTTCCTAATTTGAAGTCGAATTCCAACATTTCTTATATATTTGAGTGAGTTTGCATCAAACTTTCTCAGATATAATCGAATAACATCCATTGAAGCCCTTTGAGGTCATCTGTCACTTTGTAATAATTGAAAATTTTCAAAGTCTATCTTCCTAATTTGAAGTCGAATTCCAACATTTCTTATATAATTGAGTGAGTTTGCATCTAACTTTCTCAGATATCATCGAATAACATCCATTGAAGCCCTTTGAGGTCATCTGTCACTTTGTAATAATTGAAAATTTTCAAAGTCTATCTTCCTAATTTGAAGTCGAATTCCAACATTCCTTATATATTTGAGTGAGTTTGCATCTAACTTCCTCAGATATCATCGAATAACATCCATTGAAGCCCATTGAGGTCATCTGTCACTTTGTAATAATTGAAAATTTTCAAAGTCTATCTTCCTAATTTGAAGTCGAATTCCAACATTTCTTATATATTTGAGTGAGTTTGCATCAAACTTTCTCAGATATCATCGAATAACATCCATTGAAGCCCTTTGAGGTCATCTGTCACTTTGTAATAATTGAAAATTTTCAAAGTCTATCTTCCTAATTTGAAGTCGAATTCCAACATTTCTTATATAATTGAGTGAGTTTGCATCTAACTTTCTCAGATATCATCGAATAACATCCATTGAAGCCCTTTGAGGTCATCTGTCACTTTGTAATAATTGAAAATTTTCAAAGTCTATCTTCCTAATTTGAAGTCGAATTCCAACATTTCTTATATATTTGAGTGAGTTTGCATCTAACTTTCTCAGATATCATCGAATAACATCCATTGAAGCCCATTGAGGTCATCTGTCACTTTGTAATATTTGAAAATTTTCAAAGTTTATCTTCCTAATTTGAAGTCGAATTCCAACATTTCTTATATATTTGAGTGAGTTTGCATCAAACTTTCTCAGATATCATCGAATAACATCCATTGAAGCCTTTTGAGGTCATCTGTCACTTTGTAATAATTGAAAATTTTCAAAGTCTATCTTCCTAATTTGAAGTCGAATTTCAACATTTCTCATATATTTGAGTGAGTTTGCGAATAACTTTGTCATATATCATCGAAAAACATCGATTGAAGCCCATTGAGGTCAATTGTCACTTTGTAATAATTGAAAATTTTCAAAGTCTATCTTCCTGATTTGAAGTCGAATTCCAACATTTCTTATATATTTGAGTGAGTTTGCATCTAACTTTGTCAGATATCATCGAATAACATCCATTGAAGCCCATTGAGGTCAACTGTCACTTTGTAATAATTGAAAATTTTCAAAGTCTATCTTCCTAATTTGAAGTCGAATTCCAATATTTCTTATATATTTGAGTGAGTTTGCATCTAACTTTGTCAGATATCATCGAATAACATCCATTGAAGCCCATTGAGGTCAACTGTCACTTTGTAATAATTGAAAATTTTCAAAGTCTATATTCCTAATTTGAAGTCGAATTTCAACATTTCTCATATATTTGAGTGAGTTTGCATCTAACTTTCTCAGATATCATCGAATAACATCCATTGAAGCCCATTGAGGTCATCTGTCACTTTGTAATAATTGACAATTTTCAAAGTCTATCTTCCTAATTTGAAGTAGAAATCCAACATTTCTTATATATTTGAGTGAGTTTGCATCTACTTTTGTCAGATATCATCGAATAACATCCATTGAAGCCCATTGAGGTCAACTGTCACTTTGTAATAATTGAAAATTTTCAAAGTCTATCTTCCTAATTTGAAGTCGAATTCCAACATTTCTTATATATTTGAGTGAGTTTGCATCTACTTTTGTCAGATAACATCGAATAACATCCATTGAAGCCCATTGAGGTCATCTGTCACTTTGTAATAATTGACAATTTTCAAAGTCTATCTTCCTAATTTGAAGTAGAATACCAACATTTCTTATATATTTCAGTGAGTTTGCATCTACTTTTGTCAGATATCATCGAATAACATCCATTGAAGCCCATTGAGGTCATCTGTCACTTTGTAATAATTGACAATTTTCAAAGTCTATCTTCCTAATTTGAAGTAGAATACCAACATTTCTTATATATTTCAGTGAGTTTGCATCTACTTTTGTCAGATATCATCGAATAACATCCATTGAAGCCCATTGAGGTCATCTGTCACTTTGTAATAATTGAAAATTTTCAAAGTCTATCTTCCTAATTTGAAGTCGAATTCCAACATTTCTTATATATTTGAGTGAGTTTGCATCTACTTTTGTCAGATAACATCGAATAACATCCATTGAAGCCCATTGAGGTCATCTGTCACTTTGTAATAAATGAAAATAATCAAAGTCTATCTTCCTAATTTGAAGTCGAATTCCAACATTTCTTATATATTTGAGTGAGTTTGCATCTAACTTTGTCAGATATCATCGAATAACATCCATTGAAGCCCTTTGAGGTCATCTGTCACTTTGTAATAATTAAAAATTTTCAAAGTCTATCTTCCTAATTTGAAGTAGAATTCCAACATTTCTTATATATTTGAATGAGTTTGCATCTACTTTTGTCAGATATCATCGAATAACATCCATTGAAGCCCATTGAGGTCAACTGTCACTTTGTGTTATATGAAAATTTTCAAAGTCTATCTTCCTAATTTGAAGTCGAATTCCGACATTTCTCATATATTTGAGTGAGTTTGCATCTAACTTTGTCAGATATCATCGAATAACATCCATTGAAGCCCATTGAGGTCAACTGTCACTTAGTAATAATTGAAAATTTTCAAAGTCTATCTTCCTAATTTGAAGTAGAAATCCAACATTTCTTATATATTTGAGTGAGTTTGCATCTACTTTTGTCAGATATCATCGAATAACATCCATTGAAGCCCATTGAGGTCAACTGTCACTTTGTAATAATTGAAAATTTTCAAAGTCTATCTTCCTAATTTGAAGTCGAATTCCAACATTTCTTATATATTTGAGTGAGTTTGCATCTAACTTTGTCAGATATCATCGAATAACATCCATTGAAGCCCTTTGAGGTCATCTGTCACTTTGTAATAATTGAAAATTTTCAAAGTCTATCTTCCTAATTTGAAGTCGAATTCCAACATTTCTTATATATTTGAGTGAGTTTGCATCTACTTTTGTCAGATATCATCGAATAACATCCATTGAAGCCCATTGAGGTCATCTGTCACTTTGTAATAAATGAAAATAATCAAAGTCTATCTTCCTAATTTGAAGTCGAATTCCAACATTTCTTATATATTTGAGTGAGTTTGCATCTAACTTTGTCAGATATCATCGAATAACATCCATTGAAGCCCTTTGAGGTCATCTGTCACTTTGTAATAATTAAAAATTTTCAAAGTCTATCTTCCTAATTTGAAGTCGAATTCCAACATTTCTTATATATTTGAGTGAGTTTGCATGTAACTTAGTCAGATATCATCGAATAACATCCATTGAAGCCCATTGAGGTCAACTGTCACTTTAAATAATTGAAAATTTTCAAAGTCTATCTTCCTAATTTGAAGTCGAATTCCGACATTTCTCATATATTTGAGTGAGTTTGCATCTAACTTTGTCAGATATCATCGAATAACATCCATTGAAGCCCATTGAGGTCAACTGTCACTTAGTAATAATTGAAAATTTTCAAAGTCTATCTTCCTAATTTGAAGTAGAAATCCAACATTTCTTATATATTTGAGTGAGTTTGCATCTACTTTTGTCAGATATCATCGAATAACATCCATTGAAGCCCATTGAGGTCATCTGTCACTTTGTAATAATTGAAAATTTTCAAAGTCTATCTTCCTAATTTGAAGTAGAAATCCAACATTTCTTATATATTTGAGTGAGTTTGCATCTACTTTTGTCAGATATCATCGAATAACATCCATTGAAGCCCATTGAGGTCATCTGTCACTTTGTAATAATTGAAAATTTTCAAAGTCTATCTTCCTAATTTGAAGTCGAATTCCAACATTTCTTATATATTTGAGTGAGTTTGCATCTAACTTTGTCAGATATCATCGAATAACATCCATTGAAGCCCTTTGAGGTCATCTGTCACTTTGTAATAATTGAAAATTTTCAAAGTCTATCTTCCTAATTTGAAGTCGAATTCCAACATTTCTTATATATTTGAGTGAGTTTGCATCTACTTTTGTCAGATATCATCGAATAACATCCATTGAAGCCCATTGAGGTCATCTGTCACTTTGTAATAAATGAAAATAATCAAAGTCTATCTTCCTAATTTGAAGTCGAATTCCAACATTTCTTATATATTTGAGTGAGTTTGCATCTAACTTTGTCAGATATCATCGAATAACATCCATTGAAGCCCTTTGAGGTCATCTGTCACTTTGTAATAATTAAAAATTTTCAAAGTCTATCTTCCTAATTTGAAGTAGAATTCCAACATTTCTTATATATTTGAATGAGTTTGCATCTACTTTTGTCAGATATCATCGAATAACATCCATTGAAGCCCATTGAGGTCAACTGTCACTTTGTGTTATATGAAAATTTTCAAAGTCTATCTTCCTAATTTGAAGTCGAATTCCGACATTTCTCATATATTTGAGTGAGTTTGCATCTAACTTTGTCAGATATCATCGAATAACATCCATTGAAGCCCATTGAGGTCAACTGTCACTTAGTAATAATTGAAAATTTTCAAAGTCTATCTTCCTAATTTGAAGTAGAAATCCAACATTTCTTATATATTTGAGTGAGTTTGCATCTACTTTTGTCAGATATCATCGAATAACATCCATTGAAGCCCATTGAGGTCATCTGTCACTTTGTAATAATTGAAAATTTTCAAAGTCTATCTTCCTAATTTGACGTCGAATTCCAACATTTCTTATATATTTGAGTGAGTTTGCATCTACTTTTGTCAGATATCATCGAATAACATCCATTGAAGCCCATTGAGGTCAACTGTCACTTTGTGTTATATGAAAATTTTCAAAGTCTATCTTCCTAATTTGAAGTCGAATTCCGACATTTCTCATATATTCGAGTGAGTTTGCATCTAACTTTGTCAGATATCATCGAATAACATCCATTGAAGCCCATTGAGGTCAACTGTCACTTAGTAATAATTGAAAATTTTCAAAGTCTATCTTCCTAATTTGAAGTAGAAATCCAACATTTCTTATATATTTGAGTGAGTTTGCATCTACTTTTGTCAGATATCATCGAATAACATCCATTGAAGCCCATTGAGGTCATCTGTCACTTTGTAATAATTGAAAATTTTCAAAGTCTATCTTCCTAATTTGAAGTCGAATTCCAACATTTCTTATATATTTGAGTGAGTTTGCATCTACTTTTGTCAGATATCATCGAATAACATCCATTGAAGCCCATTGAGGTCATCTGTCACTTTGTAATAATTGAAAATTTTCAAAGTCTATCTTCCTAATTTAAAGTCGAATTCCGACATTTCTTATATATTTGAGTGAGTTTGCATCTAACTTTGTCAGATATCATCGAATAACATCCTTTGAAGCCCATTGAGGTCAACTGTCACTTTGTAATAATTGAAAATTTTCAAAGTCTATCTTCCTAATTTGAAGTAGAAATCCAACATTTCTTATATATTTGAATGAGTTTGCATCTACTTTTGTCAGATATCATCGAATAACATCCATAGAAGCCCATTGAGGTCATCTGTCACTTTGTAATAATTGAAAATTTTCAAAGTCTATCTACCTAATTTGAAGTCGAATTCCAACATTTCTTATATATTTGAGTGAGTTTGCATCTAACTTTCTCAGATATCATCGAATAACATCCATTGAATCCCTTTGAGGTCAACTGTCACTTGGTAATAATTGAAAATTTTCAAAGTCTATCTTCCTAATTTGAAGTAGAAATCCAACATTTCTTATATATTTGAGTGAGTTTGCATCTAACTTTCTCAGATATCATCGAATAACATCCATTGAAGCCCATTGAGGTCAACTGTCACTTTGTGTTATATGAAAATTTTCAAAGTCTATCTTCCTAATTTGAAGTCGAATTCCAACATTTCTTATATATTTGAGTGAGTTTGCATCTAACTTTGTCAGATATCATCGAATAACATCCATTGAAGCCCTTTGAGGTCATCTGTCACTTTGTAATAATTAAAAATTTTCAAAGTCTATCTTCCTAATTTGAAGTAGAATTCCAACATTTCTTATATATTTGAGTGAGTTTGCATCTAACTTTGTCAGATATCATCGAATAACATCCATTGAAGCCCTTTGAGGTCATCTGTCACTTTGTAATAATTAAAAATTTTCAAAGTCTATCTTCCTAATTTGAAGTAGAATTCCAACATTTCTTATATATTTGAATGAGTTTGCATCTACTTTTGTCAGATATCATCGAATAACATCCATTGAAGCCCATTGAGGTCAACTGTCACTTTGTGTTATATGAAAATTTTCAAAGTCTATCTTCCTAATTTGAAGTCGAATTCCGACATTTCTCATATATTTGAGTGAGTTTGCATCTAACTTTGTCAGATATCATCGAATAACATCCATTGAAGCCCATTGAGGTCAACTGTCACTTAGTAATAATTGAAAATTTTCAAAGTCTATCTTCCTAATTTGAAGTAGAAATCCAACATTTCTTATATATTTGAGTGAGTTTGCATCTACTTTTGTCAGATATCATCGAATAACATCCATTGAAGCCCATTGAGGTCATCTGTCACTTTGTAATAATTGAAAATTTTCAAAGTCTATCTTCCTAATTTGACGTCGAATTCCAACATTTCTTATATATTTGAGTGAGTTTGCATCTACTTTTGTCAGATATCATCGAATAACATCCATTGAAGCCCATTGAGGTCAACTGTCACTTTGTGTTATATGAAAATTTTCAAAGTCTATCTTCCTAATTTGAAGTCGAATTCCGACATTTCTCATATATTCGAGTGAGTTTGCATCTAACTTTGTCAGATATCATCGAATAACATCCATTGAAGCCCATTGAGGTCAACTGTCACTTAGTAATAATTGAAAATTTTCAAAGTCTATCTTCCTAATTTGAAGTAGAAATCCAACATTTCTTATATATTTGAGTGAGTTTGCATCTACTTTTGTCAGATATCATCGAATAACATCCATTGAAGCCCATTGAGGTCATCTGTCACTTTGTAATAATTGAAAATTTTCGAAGTCTATCTTCCTAATTTGAAGTCGAATTCCAACATTTCTTATATATTTGAGTGAGTTTGCATCTACTTTTGTCAGATATCATCGAATAACATCCATTGAAGCCCATTGAGGTCATCTGTCACTTTGTAATAATTGAAAATTTTCAAAGTCTATCTTCCTAATTTGAAGTAGAAATCCAACATTTCTTATATATTTGAGTGAGTTTGCATCTAACTCTGTCAGATATCATCGAATAACATCCTTTGAAGCCCATTGAGGTCATCTGTCACTTTGTAATAATTGGAAATTTTCAAAGTCTATCTTCCTAATTTGAAGTAGAAATCCAACATTTCTTATATATTTGAGTGAGTTTGCATCTACTTTTGTCAGATATCATCGAATAACATCCATTGAAGCCCATTGAGGTCATCTGTCACTTTGTAATAATTGAAAATTTTCAAAGTCTATCTTCCTAATTTGAAGTCGAATTCCGACATTTCTCATATATTTGAGTGAGTTTGCATCTAACTTTGTCAGATATCATGGAATAACATCCATTGAAGCCCATTGAGATCAACTGTCACTTAGTAATAATTGAAAATTTTCAAAGCCTATCTTCCTAATTTGAAGTAGAAATCCAACATTTCTTATATATTTGAGTGAGTTTGCATCTACTTTTGTCAGATATCATCGAATAACTTCCATTGAAGCCCATTGAGGTCAACTGTCACTTTGTAATAATTGAAAATTTTCAAAGTCTATCTTCCTAATTTGGAGTCGAATTCCAACATTTCTTATATTTTGAGTGAGTTTGCATCTTCTTTTGTCAGATATCATCGGATAACATCCATTGAAGCCCATTGAGGTCATCTGTCACTTTGTAATAATTGAAAATTTTCAAAGTCTATCTTCCTAATTTGAAGTCGAATTCCAACATTTCTTATATATTTGAGTGAGTTTGCATCTAACTTTCTCAGATATCATCGAATAACATCCATTGAAGCCCTTTGAGGTCATCTGTCACTTTGTAATAATTGAAAATTTTCAAAGTCTATCTTTTTAATTTGAAGTAGAAATCCAACTTTTCTTATATATTTGAGTGAGTTTGCATCTAACTTTGTCAGATATCATCGAATAACATCCATTGAAGCCCATTGAGGTCAACTGTCACTTTGTAATAATTGAAAATTTTCAAAGTCTATCTTCCTAATTTGAAGTAGAAATCCAACATTTCTTATATATTTGAGTGAGTTTGCATCTACTTTTGTCAGATATCATCGAATAACATCCATTGAAGCCCATTGAGGTCAACTGTCACTTTGTGTTATATGAAAATTTTCAAAGTCTATCTTCCTAATTTAAAGTCGAATTCCGACATTTCTTATATATTTGAGTGAGTTTGCATCTAACTTTGTCAGATATCATCGAATAACATCCTTTGAAGCCCATTGAGGTCAACTGTCACTTTGTAATAATTGAAAATTTTCAAAGTCTATCTTCCTAATTTGAAGTAGAAATCCAACATTTCTTATATATTTGAATGAGTTTGCATCTACTTTTGTCAGATATCATCGAATAACATCCATAGAAGCCCATTGAGGTCATCTGTCACTTTGTAATAATTGAAAATTTTCAAAGTCTATCTACCTAATTTGAAGTCGAATTCCAACATTTCTTATATATTTGAGTGAGTTTGCATCTAACTTTCTCAGATATCATCGAATAACATCCATTGAATCCCTTTGAGGTCAACTGTCACTTGGTAATAATTGAAAATTTTCAAAGTCTATCTTCCTAATTTGAAGTAGAAATCCAACATTTCTTATATATTTGAGTGAGTTTGCATCTAACTTTCTCAGATATCATCGAATAACATCCATTGAAGCCCATTGAGGTCAACTGTCACTTTGTGTTATATGAAAATTTTCAAAGTCTATCTTCCTAATTTAAAGTCGAATTCCGACATTTCTTATATATTTGAGTGAGTTTGCATCTAACTTTGTCAGATATCATCGAATAACATCCATTGAAGCCCATTGAGGTCAACTGTCACTTTGTAATAATTGAAAATTTTCAAAGTCTATCTTCCTAATTTGAAGTAGAAATCCAACATTTCTTATATATTTGAATGAGTTTGCATCTACTTTTGTCAGATATCATCGAATAACATCCATTGAATCCCTTTGAGGTCAACTGTCACTTGGTAATAATTGAAAATTTTCAAAGTCTATCTTCCTAATTTGAAGTAGAAATCCAACATTTCTTATATATTTGAGTGAGTTTGCATCTAACTTTCTCAGATATCATCGAATAACATCCATTGAAGCCCATTGAGGTCAACTGTCACTTTGTGTTATATGAAAATTTTCAAAGTCTATCTTCCTAATTTAAAGTCGAATTCCGACATTTCTTATATATTTGAGTGAGTTTGCATCTAACTTTGTCAGATATCATCGAATAACATCCATTGAAGCCCATTGAGGTCAACTGTCACTTTGTAATAATTGAAAATTTTCAAAGTCTATCTTCCTAATTTGAAGTAGAAATCCAACATTTCTTATATATTTGAATGAGTTTGCATCTACTTTTGTCAGATATCATCGAATAACATCCATAGAAGCCCATTGAGGTCATCTGTCACTTTGTAATAATTGAAAATTTTCAAAGTCTATCTTCCTAATTTGAAGTCGAATTCCAACATTTCTTATATATTTGAGTGAGTTTGCATCTAACTTTGTCAGATATCATCGAATAACATCCATTGAAGCCCATTGAGATCAACTGTCACTTAGTAATAATTGAAAATTTTCAAAGCCTATCTTCCTAATTTGAAGTAGAAATCCAACATTTCTTATATATTTGAGTGAGTTTGCATCTACTTTTGTCAGATATCATCGAATAACTTCCATTGAAGCCCATTGAGGTCAACTGTCACTTTGTAATAATTGAAAATTTTCAAAGTCTATCTTCCTAATTTGGAGTCGAATTCCAACATTTCTTATATTTTGAGTGAGTTTGCATCTTCTTTTGTCAGATATCATCGGATAACATCCATTGAAGCCCATTGAGGTCATCTGTCACTTTGTAATAATTGAAAATTTTCAAAGTCTATCTTCCTAATTTGAAGTCGAATTCCAACATTTCTTATATATTTGAGTGAGTTTGCATCTAACTTTCTCAGATATCATCGAATAACATCCATTGAAGCCCTTTGAGGTCATCTGTCACTTTGTAATAATTGAAAATTTTCAAAGTCTATCTTTTTAATTTGAAGTAGAAATCCAACTTTTCTTATATATTTGAGTGAGTTTGCATCTAACTTTGTCAGATCTCATCGAATAACATCCATTGAAGCCCATTGAGGTCAACTGTCACTTTGTAATAATTGAAAATTTTCAAAGTCTATCTTCCTAATTTGAAGTAGAAATCCAACATTTCTTATATATTTGAGTGAGTTTGCATCTACTTTTGTCAGATATCATCGAATAACATCCATTGAAGCCCATTGAGGTCAACTGTCACTTTGTAATAATTGAAAATTTTCAAAGTCTATCTTCCTAATTTGGAGTCGAATTCCAACATTTCTTATATTTTGAGTGAGTTTGCATCTTCTTTTGTCAGATATCATCGGATAACATCCATTGAAGCCCATTGAGGTCATCTGTCACTTTGTAATAATTGAAAATTTTCAAAGTCTATCTTCCTAATTTGAAGTCGAATTCCAACATTTCTTATATATTTGAGTGAGTTTGCATCTAACTTTCTCAGATATCATCGAATAACATCCATTGAAGCCCTTTGAGGTCATCTGTCACTTTGTAATAATTGAAAATTTTCAAAGTCTATCTTCCTAATTTAAAGTCGAATTCCGACATTTCTTATATATTTGAGTGAGTTTGCATCTAACTTTGTCAGATATCATCGAATAACATCCATTGAAGCCCATTGAGGTCAACTGTCACTTTGTAATAATTGAAAATTTTCAAAGTCTATCTTCCTAATTTGAAGTAGAAATCCAACATTTCTTATATATTTGAATGAGTTTGCATCTACTTTTGTCAGATATCATCGAATAACATCCATAGAAGCCCATTGAGGTCATCTGTCACTTTGTAATAATTGAAAATTTTCAAAGTCTATCTTCCTAATTTGAAGTCGAATTCCAACATTTCTTATATATTTGAGTGAGTTTGCATCTAACTTTCTCAGATATCATCGAATAACATCCATTGAATCCCTTTGAGGTCAACTGTCACTTGGTAATAATTGAAAATTTTCAAAGTCTATCTTCCTAATTTGAAGTAGAAATCCAACATTTCTTATATATTTGAGTGAGTTTGCATCTAACTTTCTCAGATATCATCGAATAACATCCATTGAAGCCCATTGAGGTCAACTGTCACTTAGTAATAATTGAAATATTTCAAAGTCTATCTTCCTAATTTGAAGTAGAAATCCAACATTTCTTATATATTTGAGTGAGTTTGCATCTACTTTTGTCAGATATCATCGAATAACATCCGTTGAAGCCCATTGAGGTCAACTGTCACTTTGTAATAATTGAAAATTTTCAAAGTCTATCTTCCTAATTTGAAGTCGAATTCCAACATTTCTTATATATTTGAGTGAGTTTGCATCTAACTTTCTCAGATATCATCGAATAACATCCATTGAAGCCCTTTGAGGTCATCTGTCACTTTGTAATAATTGAAAATTTTCAAAGTCTATCTTTTTAATTTGAAGTAGAAATCCAACATTTCTTATATATTTGAGTGAGTTTGCATCTACTTTTGTCAGATATCATCGAATAACATTAATTGAAGCCCATTGAGGTCATCTGTCACTTTGTAATAATTGAAAATTTTCAAAGTCTAACTTCCTAATTTGAAGTCGAATTCCAACATTTCTCATATATTTGAGTGAGTTTGCATCTAACTTTGTCAGATATCATCGAATAACATCCATTGAAGCCCATTGAGGTCAACTGTCACTTTGTAATAATTGAAAATTTTCAAAGTCTATCTTCCTAATTTGAAGTCGAATTCCATCATTTCTTATATATTTGAGTGAGTTTGCATCTACTTTTGTCAGATATCATCGAATAACATCCATTGAAGCCCATTGAGGTCAACTGTCACTTTGTGTTATATGAAAATTTTCAAAGTCTATCTTCCTAATTTGAAGTCGAATTCCGACATTTCTTATATATTTGAGTGAGTTTGCATCTAACTTTGTCAGATATCATCGAATAACATCCATTGAAGCCCATTGAGGTCAACTGTCACTTTGTAATAATTGAAAATTTTCAAAGTCTATCTTCCTAATTTGAAGTAGAAATCCAACATTTCTTATATATTTGGGTGAGTTTGCATCTACTTTTGTCAGATATCATCGAATAACATCCATAGAAGCCCATTGAGGTCATCTGTCACTTTGTAATAATTGAAAATTTTCAAAGTCTATCTTCCTAATTTGAAGTCGAATTCCAACATTTCTTATATATTTGAGTGAGTTTGCATCTAACTTTCTCAGATATCATCGAATAACATCCATTGAAGCCCTTTGAGGTCTCTGTCACTTTGGAATAATTGAAAATTTTCAAAGTCTATCTTCCTAATTTGAAGTCGAATTCCAACATTTCTTATATATTTGAGTGAGTTTGCATCTAACTTTCTAAGATATCATCGAATAACATCCATTGAAGCCCATTGAGGTCATCTGTCACTTTGTAATAATTGAAAATTTTCAAAGTCTATCTTCCTAATTTGAAGTCGAATTCCAACATTTCTTATATATTTGAGTGAGTTTGCATCTAACTTTGTCAGATATCATCGAATAACATCCATTGAAGCCCTTTGAGGTAATCTGTCACTTTGTAATAATTGAAAATTTTCAAAGTCTATCTTCCTAATTTGAAGTAGAAATCCAACATTTCTTATATATTTGAGTGAGTTTGCATCTACTTCTGTCAGATATCATCGAATAACATCCATTGAACCCCTTTGAGGTCAACTGTCACTTTGTCTTATATGAAAATTTTCAAAGTCTATCTTCCTAATTTGAAGTCGAATTCCAACATTTCTCATATATTTGAGTGAGTTTGCATCTAACTTTGTCAGATATCATCGAATAACATCCATTGAAGCCCATTGAGGTCAACTGTCACTTTGTAATAATTGACAATTTTCAAAGTCTATCTTCCTAATTTGAAGTCGAATTCCAACATTTCTTATATATTTGAGTGAGTTTGCATCTACTTTTGTCAGATATCATCGAATAACATCCATTGAAGCCCATTGAGGTCATCTGTCACTTTGTAATAATTGAAAATTTTCAAAGTCTATCTTCCTAATTTGAAGTCGAATTCCAACATTTCTTATATATTTGAGTGAGTTTGCATCTAACTTTCTCAGATATCATCGAATAACATCCATTGAAGCCCTTTGAGGTCTCTGTCACTTTGTAATAATTGAAAATTTTCAAAGTCTATCTTCCTAATTTGAAGTAGAAATCCAACATTTCTTATATATTTGAGTGAGTTTGCATCTACTTCTGTCAGATATCATCGAATAACATCCATTGAATCCCATTGAGGTCAACTGTCACTTTGTCTTATATGAAAATTTTCAAAGTCTATCTTCCTAATTTGAAGTCGAATTCCAACATTTCTCATATATTTGAGTGAGTTTGCATCTAACTTTGTCAGATATCATCGAATAACATCCATTGAAGCCCTTTGAGGTCATCTGTCACTTTGTAATAATTGAAAATTTTCAAAGTCTATCTTCCTAATTTGAAGTAGAAATCCAACATTTCTTATATATTTGAGTGAGTTTGCATCTACTTCTGTCAGATATCATCGAATAACATCCATTGATGCCCATTGAGGTCAACTGTCACTTTGTGTTATATGAAAATTTTCAAAGTCTATCTTCCTTATTTGAAGTCGAATTCCAACATTTCTCATATATTTGAGTGAGTTTGCATCTAACATTCTCAGATATCATCGAATAACATCCATTGAAGCCCATTGAGGTCAACTGTCACTTTGTGTTATATGAAAATTTTCAAAGTCTATCTTCCTAACTTGAAGTCGAATTTCAACATTTCTCATATATTTGAGTGAGTTTGCATCTAACTTTCTCAGATATCATCGAATAACATCCATTGAAGCCCATTGAGGTCTTTATCACTTTGTAATAATTGAAAATTTTCAAAGTCTATCTTCCTAATTTGAAGTCGAATTTCAACATTTCTCATATATTTGAGTGAGTTTGCATCTACTTTTGTCAGATATCATCGAATAACATCCATAGAAGCCCATTGAGGTCATCTGTCACTTTGTAATAATTGAAAATTTTCAAAGTCTATCTTCCTAATTTGAAGTCGAATTCCAACATTTCTTATATATTTGAGTGAGTTTGCATCTAACTTTGTCAGATATCATCGAATAACATCCATTGAAGCCCTTTGAGGTCATCTGTCACTTTGTAATAATTGAAAATTTTCAAAGTCTATCTTCCTAATTTGAAGTAGAAATCCAACATTTCTTATATATTTGAGTGAGTTTGCATCTAACTCTGTCAGATATCATCGAATAACATCCATTGAAGCCCATTGAGGTCAACTGTCACTTTGTGTTATATGAAAATTTTCAAAGTCTATCTTCCTAATTTGAAGTCGAATTCTAACATTTCTCATATATTTGAGTGAGTTTGCATCTAACTTTGTGAGATATCATCGAATAACATCCATTGAAGCCCATTGAGGTCAACTGTCACTTTGTAATAATTGAAAATTTTCAAAGTCTATCTTCCTAATTTGAAGTCGAATTCCAACATTTCTTATATATTTGAGTGAGTTTGCATCTAACTTTCTCAGATATCATCGAATAACATCCATTGAAGCCCTTTGAGGTCATCTGTCACTTTGTAATAATTGAAAATTTTCAAAGTCTATCTTCCTAATTTGAAGTCGAATTCTAACATTTCTCATATATTTGAGTGAGTTTGCATCTAACTTTGTGAGATATCATCGAATAACATCCATTGAAGCCCATTGAGGTCAACTGTCACTTTGTAATAATTGAAAATTTTCAAAGTCTATCTTCCTAATTTGAAGTCGAATTCCAACATTTCTTATATATTTGAGTGAGTTTGCATCTAACTTTCTCAGATATCATCGAATAACATCCATTGAAGCCCTTTGAGGTCATCTGTCACTTTGTAATAATTGAAAATTTTCAAAGTCTATCTTCCTAATTTGAAGTAGAAATCCAACATTTTTTATATATTTGAGTGAGTTTGCATCTAACTTTGTGAGATATCATCGAATAACATCCATTGAAGCCCATTGAGGTCAACTGTCACTTTGTCTTATATGAAAATTTTCAAAGTCTATCTTCCTAATTTGAAGTCGAATTCCAACATTTCTCATATATTTGAGTGAGTTTGCATCTACTTTTGTCAGATATCATCGAATAACATCCATTGAAGCCCATTGAGGTCAACTGTCACTTTGTGTTACATGAAAATTTTCAAAGTCTATCTTCCTATTTTGAAGTCGAATTCCGACATTTCTTATATATTTGAGTGAGTTTGCATCTAACTTTGTCAGATATCATCGAATAACATCCATTGAAGCCCATTGAGGTCAACTGTCATTTTGTAATAATTGAAAATTTTCAAAGTCTATCTTCCTAATTTGAAGTAGAAATCCAACATTTCCTATATATTTGAGTGAGTTTGCATCTACTTTTGTCAGATATCATCGAATAACTTCCATAGAAGCCCATTGAGGTCATCTGTCACTTTGTAATAATTGAAAATTTTCAAAGTCTATCTTCCTAATTTGAAGTCGAATTCCAACATTTCTTATATATTTGAGTGAGTTTGCATCTCACTTTCTCAGATATCATCGAATAACATCCATTGAAGCCCATTGAGGTCAACTGTCATTTTGTAATAATTGAAAATTTCCAAAGTCTATCTTCCTAATTTGAAGTAGAAATCCAACATTCCTTATATATTTGAGTGAGTTTGCATCTACTTTTGTCAGATATCATCGAATAACATCCATTGAAGCCCATTGAGGTCATCTGTCACTTTGTAATAATTGAAAATTTTGAAAGTCTATCTTCCTAATTTGAAGTAGAAATCCAACATTTCCTATATATTTGAGTGAGTTTGCATCTACTTTTGTCAGATATCATCGAATAACATCCATTGAAGCCCATTGAGGTCTACTGTCACTTTGTGTTATATGAAAATTTTCAAAGTCTATCTTCCTATTTTGAAGTCGAATTCCGACATTTCTTATATATTTGAGTGAGTTTGCATCTAACTTTGTCAGATATCATCGAATAACATCCATTGAAGCCCATTGAGGTCAACTGTCATTTTGTAATAATTGAAAATTTTCAAAGTCTATCTTCCTAATTTGAAGTCGAATTCCAACATTTCTTATATATTTGAGTGAGTTTGCATCTAACTTTCTCAGATATCATCGAATAACATCCATTGAAGCCCTTTGAGGTCATCTGTCACTTTGTAATAATTGAAAATTTTCAAAGTCTATCTTCCTAATTTGAAGTAGAAATCCAACATTTTTTATATATTTGAGTGAGTTTGCATCTAACTTTGTCAGATATCATCGAATAACATCCATTGAAGCCCATTGAGGTCAACTGTCATTTTGTAATAATTGAAAATTTTCAAAGTCTATCTTCCTAATTTGAAGTAGAAATCCAACATTTCTTATATATTTGAGTGTGTTTGCATCTACTTTTGTCAGATATCATCGAATAACATCCATTGAAGCCCATTGAGGTCATCTGTCACTTTGTAATAATTGAAAATTTTGAAAGTCTATCTTCCTAATTTGAAGTAGAAATCCAACATTTCCTATATATTTGAGTGAGTTTGCATCTACTTTTGTCAGATATCATCGAATAACATCCATTGAAGCCCATTGAGGTCAACTGTCACTTTGTGTTATATGAAAATTTTCAAAGTCTATCTTCCTATTTTGAAGTCGAATTCCGACATTTCTTATATATTTGAGTGAGTTTGCATCTAACTTTGTCAGATATCATCGAATAACATCCATTGAAGCCCATTGAGGTCAACTGTCATTTTGTAATAATTGAAAATTTTCAAAGTCTATCTTCCTAATTTGAAGTAGGAATCCAACATTTCTTATATATTTGAGTGAGTTTGCATCTACTTTTGTCAGATATCATCGAATAACATCCATTGAAGCCCATTGAGGTCAACTGTCACTTTGTGTTATATGAAAATTTTCAAAGTCTATCTTCCTATTTTGAAGTCGAATTCCGACATTTCTTATATATTTGAGTGAGTTTGCATCTAACTTTGTCAGATATCATCGAATAACATCCATTGAAGCCCATTGAGGTCAACTGTCATTTTGTAATAATTGAAAATTTTCAAAGTCTATCTTCCTAATTTGAAGTAGAAATCCAACATTTCTTATATATTTGAGTGAGTTTGCATCTACTTTTGTCAGATATCATCGAATAACATCCATAGAAGCCCATTGAGGTCATCTGTCACTTTGTAATAATTGAAAATTTTCAAAGTCTATCTTCCTAATTTGAAGTCGAATTCCAACATTTCTTATATATTTGAGTGAGTTTGCATTTAACTTTGTCAGATATCATCGAATAACATCCATTGAAGCCCATTGAGGTCAACTGTCATTTTGTAATAATTGAAAATTTTCAAAGTCTATCTTCCTAATTTGAAGTAGAAATCCAACATTCCTTATATATTTGAGTGAGTTTGCATCTCACTTTCTCAGATATCATCGAATAACATCCATTGAAGCCCATTGAGGTCAACTGTCACTTTGTAATAATTGAAAATTTTCAAAGTCTATCTTCCTAATTTGAAGTAGAAATCCAACATTTCCTATATATTTGAGTGAGTTTGCATCTACTTTTGTCAGATATCATCGAATAACATCCATTGAAGCCCATTGAGGTCAACTGTCACTTTGTGTTATATGAAAATTTTCAAAGTCTATCTTCCTATTTTGAAGTCGAATTCCGACATTTCTTATATATTTGAGTGAGTTTGCATCTAACTTTGTCAGATATCATCGAATAACATCCATTGAAGCCCATTGAGGTCAACTGTCATTTTGTAATAATTGAAAATTTTCAAAGTCTATCTTCCTAATTTGAAGTAGAAATCCAACATTTCCTATATATTTGAGTGAGTTTGCATCTACTTTTGTCAGATATCATCGAATAACATCCATAGAAGCCCATTGAGGTCATCTGTCACTTTGTAATAATTGAAAATTTTCAAAGTCTATCTTCCTAATTTGAAGTCGAATTCCAACATTTCTTATATATTTGAGTGAGTTTGCATCTCACTTTCTCAGATATCATCGAATAACATCCATTGAAGCCCATTGAGGTCAACTGTCATTTTGTAATAATTGAAAATTTTCAAAGTCTATCTTCCTAATTTGAAGTCGAATTCCAACATTTCTTATATATTGGAGTGAGTTTGCATCTAACTTTGTCAGATATCATCGAATAACATCCATTGAAGCCCATTAGGTCATCTGTCACTTTGTAATAATTGAAAATTTTCAAAGTCTATCTTCCTAATTTGAAGTCGAATTCCAACATTTCCTATATATTTGAGTGAGTTTGCATCTCACTTTCTCAGATATCATCGAATAACATCCATTGAAGCCCTTTGAGGTTTCTGTCACTTTGTAATAATTGAAAATTTTCAAAGTCTATCTTCCTAATTTGAAGTCGAATTCCAACATTTCTCATATATTTGAGTGAGTTTGCATCTAACTTTGTCAGATATCATCGAATAACATCCATTGAAGCCCTTTGAAGTCATCTGTCACTTTGTAATAATTGAAAATTTTCAAAGTCTATCTTCCTAATTTGAAGTAGAAATCCAACATTTCTTATATATTTGAGTGAGTTTGCATCTAACTCTGTCAGATATCATCGAATAACATCCATTGAAGCCCATTGAGGTCAACTGTCATTTTGTAATAATTGAAAATTTTCAAAGTCTATCTTCCTAATTTGAAGTAGAAATCCAACATTTCTTATATATTTGAGTGAGTTTGCATCTACTTTTGTCAGATATCATCGAATAACATCCATTGAAGCCCATTGAGGTCAACTGTCACTTTGTGTTATATGAAAATTTTCAAAGTCTATCTTCCTATTTTGAAGTCGAATTCCGACATTTCTTATATATTTGAGTGAGTTTGCATCTAACTTTGTCAGATATCATCGAATAACATCCATTGAAGCCCATTGAGGTCAACTGTCATTTTGTAATAATTGAAAATTTTCAAAGTCTATCTTCCTAATTTGAAGTAGAAATCCAACATTTCTTATATATTTGAGTGAGTTTGCATCTACTTTTGTCAGATATCATCGAATAACATCCATAGAAGCCCATTGAGGTCATCTGTCACTTTGTAATAATTGAAAATTTTCAAAGTCTATCTTCCTAATTTGAAGTCGAATTCCAACATTTCTTATATATTTGAGTGAGTTTGCATCTCACTTTCTCAGATATCATCGAATAACATCCATTGAAGCCCATTGAGGTCAACTGTCATTTTGTAATAATTGAAAATTTTCAAAGTCTATCTTCCTAATTTGAAGTAGAAATCCAACATTCCTTATATATTTGAGTGAGTTTGCATCTACTTTTGTCAGATATCATCGAATAACATCCATTGAAGCCCATTGAGGTCATCTGTCACTTTGTAATAATTGAAAATTTTGAAAGTCTATCTTCCTAATTTGAAGTAGAAATCCAACATTTCCTATATATTTGAGTGAGTTTGCATCTACTTTTGTCAGATATCATCGAATAACATCCATTGAAGCCCATTGAGGTCAACTGTCACTTTGTGTTATATGAAAATTTTCAAAGTCTATCTTCCTATTTTGAAGTCGAATTCCGACATTTCTTATATATTTGAGTGAGTTTGCATCTAACTTTGTCAGATATCATCGAATAACATCCATTGAAGCCCATTGAGGTCAACTGTCATTTTGTAATAATTGAAAATTTTCAAAGTCTATCTTCCTAATTTGAAGTAGAAATCCAACATTTCCTATATATTTGAGTGAGTTTGCATCTACTTTTGTCAGATATCATCGAATAACATCCATAGAAGCCCATTGAGGTCAACTGTCACTTTGTGTTATATGAAAATTTTCAAAGTCTATCTTCCTATTTTGAAGTCGAATTCCGACATTTCTTATATATTTGAGTGAGTTTGCATCTAACTTTGTCAGATATCATCGAATAACATCCATTGAAGCCCATTGAGGTCAACTGTCACTTTGTAATAATTGAAAATTTTCAAAGTCTATCTTCCTAATTTGAAGTCGAATTCCAACATTTCTTATATATTTGAGTGAGTTTGCATCTCACTTTCTCAGATATCATCGAATAACATCCATTGAAGCCCTTTGAGGTTTCTGTCACTTTGTAATAATTGAAAATTTTCAAAGTCTATCTTCCTAATTTGAAGTCGAATTCCAACATTTCTCATATATTTGAGTGGGTTTGCATCTAACTTTGTCAGATATCATCGAATAACATCCATTGAAGCCCTTTGAAGTCATCTGTCACTTTGTAATAATTGAAAATTTTCAAAGTCTATCTTCCTAATTTGAAGTAGAAATCCAACATTTCTTATATATTTGAGTGAGTTTGTATCTAACTCTGTCAGATATCATCGAATAACATCCATTGAAGCCCATTGAGGTCAACTGTCACTTTGTCTTATATGAAAATTTTCAAAGTCTATCTTCCTATTTTGAAGTCGAATTCCGACATTTCTTATATATTTGAGTGAGTTTGCATCTAACTTTGTCAGATATCATCGAATAACATCCATTGAAGCCCATTGAGGTCAACTGTCATTTTGTAATAATTGAAAATTTTCAAAGTCTATCTTCCTAATTTGAAGTAGAAATCCAACATTTCTTATATATTTGAGTGAGTTTGCATCTACTTTTGTCAGATATCATCGAATAACATCCATTGAAGCCCATTGAGGTCATCTGTCACTTTGTAATAATTGAAAATTTTGAAAGTCTATCTTCCTAATTTGAAGTAGAAATCCAACATTTCCTATATATTTGAGTGAGTTTGCATCTACTTTTGTCAGATATCATCGAATAACATCCATAGAAGCCCATTGAGGTCATCTGTCACTTTGTAATAATTGAAAATTTTCAAAGTCTATCTTCCTAATTTGAAGTCGAATTCCAACATTTCTTATATATTTGAGTGAGTTTGCATCTCACTTTCTCAGATATCATCGAATAACATCCATTGTAGCCCATTGAGGTCAACTGTCACTTTGTAATAATTGAAAATTTTCAAAGTCTATCTTCCTAATTTGAAGTCGAATTCCAACATTTCTTATATATTGGAGTGAGTTTGCATCTAACTTTGTCAGATATCATCGAATAACATCCATTGAAGCCCATTGAGGTCATCTGTCACTTTGTAATAATTGAAAATTTTCAAAGTCTATCTTCCTAATTTGAAGTCGAATTCCAACATTTCTTATATATTTGAGTGAGTTTGCATCTCACTTCCTCAGATATCATCGAATAACATCCATTGAAGCCCTTTGAGTTCTCTGTCACTTTGTAATAATTGAAAATTTTCAAAGTCTATCTTCCTAATTTGAAGTAGAAATCCAACATTTCTTATATATTTGAGTGAGTTTGCATCTAACTCTGTCACATATCATCGAATAACATCCATTGAAGCCCATTGAGGTCAACTGTCACTTTGTCTTATATAAAAATTTTCAAAGTCTATCTTCCTAATTTGAAGTCGAATTCCAACATTTCTTATATATTTGAGTGAGTTTGCATCTAACTTTGTCAGATATCATCGAATAACATCCATAGAAGCCCATTGAGGTCATCTGTCACTTTGTAATAATTGAAAATTTTCAAAGTCTATCTTCCTAATTTGAAGTCGAATTCCAACATTTCTTATACATTTGAGTGAGTTTGCATCTCACTTTCTCAGATATCATCGAATAACATCCATTGAAGCCCATTGAGGTCAACTGTCACTTTGTAATAATTGAAAATTTTCAAAGTCTATCTTCCTAATTTGAAGTCGAATTCCAACATTTATTATATATTGGAGTGAGTTTGCATCTAACTTTGTCAGATATCATCGAATAACATCCATTGAAGCCCATTGAGGTCATCTGTCACTTTGTAATAATTGAAAATTTTCAAAGTCTATCTTCCTAATTTGAAGTCGAATTCCAACATTTCTTATATATTTGAGTGAGTTTGCATCTCACTTTCTCAGATATCATCGAATAACATCCATTGAAGCCCTTTGAGGTTTCTGTCACTTTGTAATAATTGAAAATTTTCAAAGTCTATCTTCCTAATTTGAAGTCGAATTCCAACATTTCTCATATATTTGAGTGAGTTTGCATCTAACTTTGTCAGATATCATCGAATAACATCCATTGAAGCCCTTTGAAGTCATCTGTCACTTTGTAATAATTGAAAATTTTCAAAGTCTATCTTCCTAATTTGAAGTAGAAATCCAACATTTCTTATATATTTGAGTGAGTTTGCATCTAACTCTGTCAGATATCATCGAATAACATCCATTGAAGCCCATTGAGGTCAACTGTCACTTTGTCTTATATGAAAATTTTCAAAGTCTATCTTCCTATTTTGAAGTCGAATTCCGACATTTCTTATATATTTGAGTGAGTTTGCATCTAACTTTGTCAGATATCATCGAATAACATCCATTGAAGCCCATTGAGGTCAACTGTCATTTTGTAATAATTGAAAATTTTCAAAGTCTATCTTCCTAATTTGAAGTCGAATTCCAACATTTCTTATATATTTGAGTGAGTTTGCATCTCACTTTCTCAGATATCATCGAATAACATCCATTGAAGCCCTTTGAGGTTTCTGTCACTTTGTAATAATTGAAAATTTTCAAAGTCTATCTTCCTAATTTGAAGTCGAATTCCAACATTTCTCATATATTTGAGTGAGTTTGCATCTAACTTTGTCAGATATCATCGAATAACATCCATTGAAGCCCTTTGAAGTCATCTGTCACTTTGTAATAATTGAAAATTTTCAAAGTCTATCTTCCTAATTTGAAGTAGAAATCCAACATTTCTTATATATTTGAGTGAGTTTGCATCTAACTCTGTCAGATATCATCGAATAACATCCATTGAAGCCCATTGAGGTCAACTGTCACTTTGTCTTATATGAAAATTTTCAAAGTCTATCTTCCTATTTTGAAGTCGAATTCCGACATTTCTTATATATTTGAGTGAGTTTGCATCTAACTTTGTCAGATATCATCGAATAACATCCATTGAAGCCCATTGAGGTCAACTGTCATTTTGTAATAATTGAAAATTTTCAAAGTCTATCTTCCTAATTTGAAGTAGAAATCCAACATTTCTTATATATTTGAGTGAGTTTGCATCTACTTTTGTCAGATATCATCGAATAACATCCATTGAAGCCCATTGAGGTCATCTGTCACTTTGTAATAATTGAAAATTTTGAAAGTCTATCTTCCTAATTTGAAGTAGAAATCCAACATTTCCTATATATTTGAGTGAGTTTGCATCTACTTTTGTCAGATATCATCGAATAACATCCATAGAAGCCCATTGAGGTCATCTGTCACTTTGTAATAATTGAAAATTTTCAAAGTCTATCTTCCTAATTTGAAGTCGAATTCCAACATTTCTTATATATTTGAGTGAGTTTGCATCTCACTTTCTCAGATATCATCGAATAACATCCATTGAAGCCCATTGAGGTCAACTGTCACTTTGTAATAATTGAAAATTTTCAAAGTCTATCTTCCTAATTTGAAGTCGAATTCCAACATTTCTTATATATTGGAGTGAGTTTGCATCTAACTTTGTCAGTTATCATCGAATAACATCCATTGAAGCCCATTGAGGTCATCTGTCACTTTGTAATAATTGAAAATTTTCAAAGTCTATCTTCCTAATTTGAAGTCGAATTCCAACATTTCTTATATATTTGAGTGAGTTTGCATCTCACTTTCTCAGATATCATCGAATAACATCCATTGAAGCCCTTTGAGGTTTCTGTCACTTTGTAATAATTGAAAATTTTCAAAGTCTATCTTCCTAATTTGAAGTCGAATTCCAACATTTCTCATATATTTGAGTGAGTTTGCATCTAACTTTGTCAGATATCATCGAATAACATCCATTGAAGCCCATTGAGGTCAACTGTCACTTTGTAATAATTGAAATTTTTCACAGTCTATCTTCCTAATTTGAAGTCGAATTCCAACATTTCTTATATATTTGAGTGAGTTTGCATCTAACTTTCTCAGATATCATCGAATAACATCCATTGAAGCCCTTTGAGGTCATCTGTCACTTTGTAATAATTGAAAATTTTCAAAGTATATCTTCCTAATTTGAAGTAGAAATCCAACATTTCTTATATATTTGAGTGAGTTTGCATCTAATTTTGTCAGATATCATGGAATAACATCCATTGAAGCCCAATGAGGTCAACTGTCACTTTGTGTTATATGAAAATTTTCAAAGTCTATCTTCCTAATTTGAAGTCGAATTCCGACATTTCTCATATATTTGAGTGAGTTTGCATCTAACTTTGTCAGATATCATCGAATAACATCCATTGAAGCCCATTGAGGTCAACTGTCACTTTGTAATAATTGAAAATTTTCAAAGTCTATCTTCCTAATTTGAAGTCGAAATCCAACATTTCTTATATATTTGAGTGAGTTTGCATCTACTTTTGTCAGATATCATCGAATAACATCCATAGAAGCCCATTGAGGTCAACTGTCACTTTGTAATAATTGAAAATTTTCAAAGTCTATCTTCCTAATTTGAAGTCGAATTCCAACATTTCTTATATATTTGAGTGAGTTTGCATCTCACTTTCTCAGATATCATCGAATAACATCCATTGAAGCCCATTGAGGTCAACTGTCATTTTGTAATAATTGAAAATTTTCAAAGTCTATCTTCCTAATTTGAAGTAGAAATCCAACATTCCTTATATATTTGAGTGAGTTTGCATCTACTTTTGTCAGATATCATCGAATAACATCCATTGAAGCCCATTGAGGTCATCTGTCACTTTGTAATAATTGAAAATTTTGAAAGTCTATCTTCCTAATTTGAAGTAGAAATCCAACATTTCCTATATATTTGAGTGAGTTTGCATCTACTTTTGTCAGATATCATCGAATAACATCCATTGAAGCCCATTGAGGTCAACTGTCACTTTGTGTTATATGAAAATTTTCAAAGTCTATCTTCCTATTTTGAAGTCGAATTCCGACATTTCTTATATATTTGAGTGAGTTTGCATCTAACTTTGTCAGATATCATCGAATAACATCCATTGAAGCCCATTGAGGTCAACTGTCATTTTGTAATAATTGAAAATTTTCAAAGTCTATCTTCCTAATTTGAAGTAGAAATCCAACATTTCCTATATATTTGAGTGAGTTTGCATCTACTTTTGTCAGATATCATCGAATAACATCCATAGAAGCCCATTGAGGTCAACTGTCACTTTGTGTTATATGAAAATTTTCAAAGTCTATCTTCCTATTTTGAAGTCGAATTCCGACATTTCTTATATATTTGAGTGAGTTTGCATCTAACTTTGTCAGATATCATCGAATAACATCCATTGAAGCCCATTGAGGTCAACTGTCACTTTGTAATAATTGAAAATTTTCAAAGTCTATCTTCCTAATTTGAAGTCGAATTCCAACATTTCTTATATATTTGAGTGAGTTTGCATCTCACTTTCTCAGATATCATCGAATAACATCCATTGAAGCCCTTTGAGGTTTCTGTCACTTTGTAATAATTGAAAATTTTCAAAGTCTATCTTCCTAATTTGAAGTCGAATTCCAACATTTCTCATATATTTGAGTGGGTTTGCATCTAACTTTGTCAGATATCATCGAATAACATCCATTGAAGCCCTTTGAAGTCATCTGTCACTTTGTAATAATTGAAAATTTTCAAAGTCTATCTTCCTAATTTGAAGTAGAAATCCAACATTTCTTATATATTTGAGTGAGTTTGTATCTAACTCTGTCAGATATCATCGAATAACATCCATTGAAGCCCATTGAGGTCAACTGTCACTTTGTCTTATATGAAAATTTTCAAAGTCTATCTTCCTATTTTGAAGTCGAATTCCGACATTTCTTATATATTTGAGTGAGTTTGCATCTAACTTTGTCAGATATCATCGAATAACATCCATTGAAGCCCATTGAGGTCAACTGTCATTTTGTAATAATTGAAAATTTTCAAAGTCTATCTTCCTAATTTGAAGTAGAAATCCAACATTTCTTATATATTTGAGTGAGTTTGCATCTACTTTTGTCAGATATCATCGAATAACATCCATTGAAGCCCATTGAGGTCATCTGTCACTTTGTAATAATTGAAAATTTTGAAAGTCTATCTTCCTAATTTGAAGTAGAAATCCAACATTTCCTATATATTTGAGTGAGTTTGCATCTACTTTTGTCAGATATCATCGAATAACATCCATAGAAGCCCATTGAGGTCATCTGTCACTTTGTAATAATTGAAAATTTTCAAAGTCTATCTTCCTAATTTGAAGTCGAATTCCAACATTTCTTATATATTTGAGTGAGTTTGCATCTCACTTTCTCAGATATCATCGAATAACATCCATTGTAGCCCATTGAGGTCAACTGTCACTTTGTAATAATTGAAAATTTTCAAAGTCTATCTTCCTAATTTGAAGTCGAATTCCAACATTTCTTATATATTGGAGTGAGTTTGCATCTAACTTTGTCAGATATCATCGAATAACATCCATTGAAGCCCATTGAGGTCATCTGTCACTTTGTAATAATTGAAAATTTTCAAAGTCTATCTTCCTAATTTGAAGTCGAATTCCAACATTTCTTATATATTTGAGTGAGTTTGCATCTCACTTCCTCAGATATCATCGAATAACATCCATTGAAGCCCTTTGAGTTCTCTGTCACTTTGTAATAATTGAAAATTTGCAAAGTCTATCTTCCTAATTTGAAGTAGAAATCCAACATTTCTTATATATTTGAGTGAGTTTGCATCTAACTCTGTCAGATATCATCGAATAACATCCATTGAAGCCCATTGAGGTCAACTGTCACTTTGTCTTATATGAAAATTTGCAAAGTCTATCTTCCTAATTTGAAGTCGAATTCCAACATTTCTTATATATTTGAGTGAGTTTGCATCTACTTTTGTCAGATATCATCGAATAACATCCATAGAAGCCCATTGAGGTCATCTGTCACTTTGTAATAATTGAAAATTTTCAAAGTCTATCTTCCTAATTTGAAGTCGAATTCCAACATTTCTTATATATTGGAGTGAGTTTGCATCTAACTTTCTCAGATATCATCGAATAACATCCATAGAAGCCCATTGAGGTCAACTGTCACTTTGTGTTATATGAAAATTTTCAAAGTCTATCTTCCTATTTTGAAGTCGAATTCCGACATTTCTTATATATTTGAGTGAGTTTGCATCTAACTTTGTCAGATATCATCGAATAACATCCATTGAAGCCCATTGAGGTCAACTGTCACTTTGTAATAATTGAAAATTTTCAAAGTCTATCTTCCTAATTTGAAGTCGAATTCCAACATTTCTTATATATTTGAGTGAGTTTGCATCTCACTTTCTCAGATATCATCGAATAACATCCATTGAAGCCCTTTGAGGTTTCTGTCACTTTGTAATAATTGAAAATTTTCAAAGTCTATCTTCCTAATTTGAAGTCGAATTCCAACATTTCTCATATATTTGAGTGGGTTTGCATCTAACTTTGTCAGATATCATCGAATAACATCCATTGAAGCCCTTTGAAGTCATCTGTCACTTTGTAATAATTGAAAATTTTCAAAGTCTATCTTCCTAATTTGAAGTAGAAATCCAACATTTCTTATATATTTGAGTGAGTTTGTATCTAACTCTGTCAGATATCATCGAATAACATCCATTGAAGCCCATTGAGGTCAACTGTCACTTTGTCTTATATGAAAATTTTCAAAGTCTATCTTCCTATTTTGAAGTCGAATTCCGACATTTCTTATATATTTGAGTGAGTTTGCATCTAACTTTGTCAGATATCATCGAATAACATCCATTGAAGCCCATTGAGGTCAACTGTCATTTTGTAATAATTGAAAATTTTCAAAGTCTATCTTCCTAATTTGAAGTAGAAATCCAACATTTCTTATATATTTGAGTGAGTTTGCATCTACTTTTGTCAGATATCATCGAATAACATCCATTGAAGCCCATTGAGGTCATCTGTCACTTTGTAATAATTGAAAATTTTGAAAGTCTATCTTCCTAATTTGAAGTAGAAATCCAACATTTCCTATATATTTGAGTGAGTTTGCATCTACTTTTGTCAGATATCATCGAATAACATCCATAGAAGCCCATTGAGGTCATCTGTCACTTTGTAATAATTGAAAATTTTCAAAGTCTATCTTCCTAATTTGAAGTCGAATTCCAACATTTCTTATATATTTGAGTGAGTTTGCATCTCACTTTCTCAGATATCATCGAATAACATCCATTGTAGCCCATTGAGGTCAACTGTCACTTTGTAATAATTGAAAATTTTCAAAGTCTATCTTCCTAATTTGAAGTCGAATTCCAACATTTCTTATATATTGGAGTGAGTTTGCATCTAACTTTGTCAGATATCATCGAATAACATCCATTGAAGCCCATTGAGGTCATCTGTCACTTTGTAATAATTGAAAATTTTCAAAGTCTATCTTCCTAATTTGAAGTCGAATTCCAACATTTCTTATATATTTGAGTGAGTTTGCATCTCACTTCCTCAGATATCATCGAATAACATCCATTGAAGCCCTTTGAGTTCTCTGTCACTTTGTAATAATTGAAAATTTGCAAAGTCTATCTTCCTAATTTGAAGTAGAAATCCAACATTTCTTATATATTTGAGTGAGTTTGCATCTAACTCTGTCAGATATCATCGAATAACATCCATTGAAGCCCATTGAGGTCAACTGTCACTTTGTCTTATATGAAAATTTGCAAAGTCTATCTTCCTAATTTGAAGTCGAATTCCAACATTTCTTATATATTTGAGTGAGTTTGCATCTACTTTTGTCAGATATCATCGAATAACATCCATAGAAGCCCATTGAGGTCATCTGTCACTTTGTAATAATTGAAAATTTTCAAAGTCTATCTTCCTAATTTGAAGTCGAATTCCAACATTTCTTATATATTGGAGTGAGTTTGCATCTAACTTTCTCAGATATCATCGAATAACATCCATTGAAGCCCATTGAGGTCAACTGTCACTTTGTGTTATATGAAAATTTTCAAAGTCTATCTTCCTATTTTGAAGTCGAATTCCGACATTTCTTATATATTTGAGTGAGTTTGCATCTAACTTTGTCAGATATCATCGAATAACATCCATTGAAGCCCATTGAGGTCAACTGTCACTTTGTAATAATTGAAAATTTTCAAAGTCTATCTTCCTAATTTGAAGTCGAATTCCAACATTTCTTATATATTTGAGTGAGTTTGCATCTCACTTTCTCAGATATCATCGAATAACATCCATTGAAGCCCTTTGAGGTTTCTGTCACTTTGTAATAATTGAAAATTTTCAAAGTCTATCTTCCTAATTTGAAGTCGAATTCCAACATTTCTCATATATTTGAGTGAGTTTGCATCTAACTTTGTCAGATATCATCGAATAACATCCATTGAAGCCCTTTGAAGTCATCTGTCACTTTGTAATAATTGAAAATTTTCAAAGTCTATCTTCCTAATTTGAAGTAGAAATCCAACATTTCTTATATATTTGAGTGAGTTTGCATCTAACTCTGTCAGATATCATCGAATAACATCCATTGAAGCCCATTGAGGTCAACTGTCACTTTGTCTTATATGAAAATTTTCAAAGTCTATCTTCCTATTTTGAAGTCGAATTCCGACATTTCTTATATATTTGAGTGAGTTTGCATCTAACTTTGTCAGATATCATCGAATAACATCCATTGAAGCCCATTGAGGTCAACTGTCATTTTGTAATAATTGAAAATTTTCAAAGTCTATCTTCCTAATTTGAAGTAGAAATCCAACATTTCTTATATATTTGAGTGAGTTTGCATCTACTTTTGTCAGATATCATCGAATAACATCCATTGAAGCCCATTGAGGTCATCTGTCACTTTGTAATAATTGAAAATTTTGAAAGTCTATCTTCCTAATTTGAAGTAGAAATCCAACATTTCCTATATATTTGAGTGAGTTTGCATCTACTTTTGTCAGATATCATCGAATAACATCCATAGAAGCCCATTGAGGTCATCTGTCACTTTGTAATAATTGAAAATTTTCAAAGTCTATCTTCCTAATTTGAAGTCGAATTCCAACATTTCTTATATATTTGAGTGAGTTTGCATCTCACTTTCTCAGATATCATCGAATAACATCCATTGAAGCCCATTGAGGTCAACTGTCACTTTGTAATAATTGAAAATTTTCAAAGTCTATCTTCCTAATTTGAAGTCGAATTCCAACATTTCTTATATATTGGAGTGAGTTTGCATCTAACTTTGTCAGTTATCATCGAATAACATCCATTGAAGCCCATTGAGGTCATCTGTCACTTTGTAATAATTGAAAATTTTCAAAGTCTATCTTCCTAATTTGAAGTCGAATTCCAACATTTCTTATATATTTGAGTGAGTTTGCATCTCACTTTCTCAGATATCATCGAATAACATCCATTGAAGCCCTTTGAGGTTTCTGTCACTTTGTAATAATTGAAAATTTTCAAAGTCTATCTTCCTAATTTGAAGTCGAATTCCAACATTTCTCATATATTTGAGTGAGTTTGCATCTAACTTTGTCAGATATCATCGAATAACATCCATTGAAGCCCATTGAGGTCAACTGTCACTTTGTAATAATTGAAATTTTTCACAGTCTATCTTCCTAATTTGAAGTCGAATTCCAACATTTCTTATATATTTGAGTGAGTTTGCATCTAACTTTCTCAGATATCATCGAATAACATCCATTGAAGCCCTTTGAGGTCATCTGTCACTTTGTAATAATTGAAAATTTTCAAAGTATATCTTCCTAATTTGAAGTAGAAATCCAACATTTCTTATATATTTGAGTGAGTTTGCATCTAATTTTGTCAGATATCATGGAATAACATCCATTGAAGCCCAATGAGGTCAACTGTCACTTTGTGTTATATGAAAATTTTCAAAGTCTATCTTCCTAATTTGAAGTCGAATTCCGACATTTCTCATATATTTGAGTGAGTTTGCATCTAACTTTGTCAGATATCATCGAATAACATCCATTGAAGCCCATTGAGGTCAACTGTCACTTTGTAATAATTGAAAATTTTCAAAGTCTATCTTCCTAATTTGAAGTCGAATTCCAACATTTCTCATATATTTGAGTGAGTTTGCATCTAACTTCGTCAGATATCATCGAATAACATCCATTGAAGCCCATTGAGGTCAACTGTCATTTTGTAATAATTGAAAATTTTCAAAGTCTATCTTCCTAATTTGAAGTCGAATTCCAACATTTTTTATATATTGGAGTGAGTTTGCATCTAACTTTGTCAGATATCATCGAATAACATCCATTGAAGCCCATTGAGGTCATCTGTCACTTTGTAATAATTGAAAATTTTCAAAGTCTATCTTCCTAATTTGAAGTCGAATTCCAACATTTCTTATATATTTGAGTGAGTTTGCATCTCACTTTCTCAGATATCATCGAATAACATCCATTGAAGCCCTTTGAGGTCTCTGTCACTTTGTAATAATTGAAAATTTTCAAAGTCTATCTTCCTAATTTGAAGTCGAATTCCAACATTTCTTATATATTGGAGTGAGTTTGCATCTAACTTTGTCAGATATCATCGAATAACATCCATTGAAGCCCATTGAGGTCATCTGTCACTTTGTAATAATTGAAAATTTTCAAAGTCTATCTTCCTAATTTGAGGTCGAATTCCAACATTTCTTATATATTTGAGTGAGTTTGCATCTCACTTTCTCAGATATCATCGAATAACATCCATTGAAGCCCTTTGAGTTCTCTGTCACTTTGTAATAATTGAAAATTTGCAAAGTCTATCTTCCTAATTTGAAGTAGAAATCCAACATTTCTTATATATTTGAGTGAGTTTGCATCTAACTCTGTCAGATATCATCGAATAACATCCATTGAAGCCCATTGAGGTCAACTGTCACTTTGTCTTATATGAAAATTTGCAAAGTCTATCTTCCTAATTTGAAGTCGAATTCCAACATTTCTTATATATTTGAGTGAGTTTGCATCTACTTTTGTCAGATATCATCGAATAACATCCATAGAAGCCCATTGAGGTCATCTGTCACTTTGTAATAATTGAAAATTTTCAAAGTCTATCTTCCTAATTTGAAGTCGAATTCCAACATTTCTTATATATTGGAGTGAGTTTGCATCTAACTTTCTCAGATATCATCGAATAACATCCATTGAAGCCCATTGAGGTCAACTGTCACTTTGTGTTATATGAAAATTTTCAAAGTCTATCTTCCTATTTTGAAGTCGAATTCCGACATTTCTTATATATTTGAGTGAGTTTGCATCTAACTTTGTCAGATATCATCGAATAACATCCATTGAAGCCCATTGAGGTCAACTGTCACTTTGTAATAATTGAAAATTTTCAAAGTCTATCTTCCTAATTTGAAGTCGAATTCCAACATTTCTTATATATTTGAGTGAGTTTGCATCTCACTTTCTCAGATATCATCGAATAATATCCATTCAAGCCCATTGAGGTCAACTGTCACTTTGTAATAATTGAAAATTTTCAAAGTCTATCTTCCTAATTTGAAGTCGAATTCCAACATTTCTTATATATTGGAGTGAGTTTTCATCTAACTTTGTCAGATATCATCGAATAACATCCATTGAAGCCCATTGAGGTCATCTGTCACTTTGTAATAATTGAAAATTTTCAAAGTCTATCTTCCTAATTTGAAGTCGAATTCCAACATTTCTTATATATTTGAGTGAGTTTGCATCTCACTTTCTCAGATATCATCGAATAACATCCATTGAAGCCCTTTGAGGTCTCTGTCACTTTGTAATAATTGAAAATTTTCAAAGTCTATCTTCCTAATTTGAAGTCGAATTCCAACATTTCTTATATATTTGAGTGAGTTTGCATCTCACTTTCTCAGATATCATCGAATAACATCCATTGAAGCCCTTTGAGGTCTCTGTCACTTTGTAATAATTGAAAATTTTCAAAGTCTATCTTCCTAATTTGAAGTCGAATTCCAACATTTCTTATATATTTGAGTGAGTTTGCATTTAACTTTGTCAGATATCATCGAATAACATCCATTGAAGCCCATTGAGGTCAACTGTCATTTTGTAATAATTGAAAATTTTCAAAGTCTATCTTCCTAATTTGAAGTAGAAATCCAACATTTCTTATATATTTGAGTGAGTTTGCATCTACTTTTGTCAGATATCATCGAATAACATCCATTGAAGCCCATTGAGGTCATCTGTCACTTTGTAATAATTGAAAATTTTGAAAGTCTATCTTCCTAATTTGAAGTAGAAATCCAACATTTCCTATATATTTGAGTGAGTTTGCATCTACTTTTGTCAGATATCATCGAATAACATCCATTGAAGCCCATTGAGGTCAACTGTCACTTTGTGTTATATGAAAATTTTCAAAGTCTATCTTCCTATTTTGAAGTCGAATTCCGACATTTCTTATATATTTGAGTGAGTTTGCATCTCACTTTCTCAGATATCATCGAATAACATCCATTCAAGCCCATTGAGGTCAACTGTCACTTTGTAATAATTGAAAATTTTCAAAGTCTATCTTCCTAATTTGAAGTCGAATTCCAACATTTCTTATATATTGGAGTGAGTTTGCATCTAACTTTGTCAGACTCATCGAATAACATCCATTGAAGCCCATTGAGGTCATCTGTCACTTTGTAATAATTGAAAATTTTCAAAGTCTATCTTCCTAATTTGAAGTCGAATTCCAACATTTCTTATATATTTGAGTGAGTTTGCATCTCACTTTCTCAGATATCATCGAATAACATCCATTGAAGCCCATTGAGGTCAACTGTCACTTTGTAATAATTGAAAATTTTCAAAGTCTATCTTCCTAATTTGAAGTCGAATTCCAACATTTCTTATATATTGGAGTGAGTTTGCATCTAACTTTGTCAGATATCATCGAATAACATCCATTGAAGCCCATTGAGGTCATCTGTCACTTTGTAATAATTGAAAATTTTCAAAGTCTATCTTCCTAATTTTAAGTCGAATTCCAACATTTCTTATATATTTGAGTGAGTTTGCATCTCACTTTCTCAGATATCATCGAATAACATCCATTGAATCCCTTTGAGGTCTCTGTCACTTTGTAATAATTGGAAATTTTCAAAGTCTATCTTCCTAATTTGAAGTCGAATTCCAACATTTCTTATATATTTGAGTGAGTTTGCATCTAACTTTGTCAGATATCATCGAATAACATCCATTGAAGCCCTTTGAAGTCATCTGTCACTTTGTAATAATTGAAAATTTTCAAAGTCTATCTTCCTAATTTGAAGTAGAAATCCAACATTTCTTATATATTTGAGTGAGTTTGCATCTAACTCTGTCAGATATCATCGAATAACATCCATTGAAGCCCATTGAGGTCAACTGTCACTTTGTCTTATATGAAAATTTTCAAAGTCTATCTTCCTAATTTGAAGTCGAATTCCAACTTTTCTCATATATTTGAGTGAGTTTGCATCTAACTTTGTCAGATATCATCGAATAACATCCATTGAAGCCCATTGAGGTCAACTGTCACTTTGTAATAATTGAAAATTTTCAAAGTCTATCTTCCTAATTTGAAGTCGAATTCCAACATTTCTTATATATTTGAGTGAGTTTGCATCTAACTTTCTCAGATATCATCGAATAACATCCATTGAAGTCCTTTGAGGTCATCTGTCACTTTGTAATAATTGAAAATTTTCAAAGTCTATCTTCCTAATTTGAAGTAGAAATCCAACATTTCTTATATATTTGAGTGAGTTTGCATCTAATTTTGTCAGATATCATCGAATAACATCCATTGAAGCCCATTGAGGTCAACTGTCACTTTGTCTTATATGAAAATTTTCAAAGTCTATCTTCCTAATTTGAAGTCGAATTCCGACATTTCTCATATATTTGAGTGAGTTTGCATCTAACTTTGTCGGATATCATCGAATAACATCCATTGAAGCCCATTGAGGTCAACTGTCACTTTGTAATAATTGAAAATTTTCAAAGTCTATCTTCCTAATTTGAAAGAAATCCAACATTTCTTATATATTTGAGTGAGTTTGCATCTCACTTTCTCAGATATCATCGAATAACATCCATTGAAGCCCTTTGAGGTCTCTGTCACTTTGTAATAATTGAAAATTTTCAAAGTCTATCTTCCTAATTTGAAGTCGAATTCCAACATTTCTTTAATATTTGAGTGAGTTTGCATCTAACTTTGTCAGATATCATCGAATAACATCCATTGAAGCCCTTTGAAGTCATCTGTCACTTTGTAATAATTGAAAATTTTCAAAGTCTATCTTCCTAATTTGAAGTAGAAATCCAACATTTCTTATATATTTGAGTGAGTTTGCATCTAACTCTGTCAGATATCATCGAATAACATCCATTGAAGCCCATTGAGGTCAACTGTCACTTTGTCTTATATGAAAATTTTCAAAATCTATCTTCCTAATTTGAAGTCGAATTCCAACATTTCTCATATATTTGAGTGAGTTTGCATCTAACTTTGTCAGATATCATCGAATAACATCCATTGAAGCCAATTGAGGTCAACTGTCACTTTGTAATAATTGAAAATTTTCAAAGTCTATCTTCCTAATTTGAAGTCGAATTCCAACATTTCTTATATATTTGAGTGAGTTTGCATCTAACTTTGTCAGATATCATCGAATAACATCCATTGAAGCCCATTGAGGTCAACTGTCACTTTGTGTTATATGAAAATTTTCAAAGTCTATCTTCCTAATTTGAAAGAAATCCAACATTTCTTATATATTTGAGTGAGTTTGCATCTACTTTTGTCAGATATCATCGAATAACATCCATTGAAGCCCATTGAGGTAATCTGTCACTTTGTAATAATTGAAATTTTGAAAGTCTATCTTCCTAATTTGAAGTCGAATTCCAACATTTCTTATATATTTGAGTGAGTTTGCATCTACTTTTGTCAGATATCATCGAATAACATCCTTTGAAGACCATTGAGGTCATCTGTCACTTTGTAATAATTGAAAATTTTCAAAGTCTATCTTCCTAATTTGAAGTAGAAATCCAACATTTCTTATATATTTGAGTGAGTTTGCATCTAACTCTGTCAGATATCATCGAATAACATCCATTGAAGCCCATTGAGGTCAACTGTCACTTTGTAATAATTGAAAATTTTCAAAGTCTATCTTCCTAATTTGAAAGAAATCCAACATTTCTTATATATTTGAGTGAGTTTGCATCTACTTTTGTCAGATATCATCGAATAACATCCATTGAAGCCCATTGAGGTAATCTGTCACTTTGTAATAATTGAAATTTTGAAAGTATATCTTCCTAATTTGAAGTCGAATTCCAACATTTCTTATATATTTGAGTGAGTTTGCATCTAACTTTGTCAGATATCATCGAATAACATCCATTGAAGCCCTTTGAAGTCATCTGTCACTTTGTAATAATTGCAAATTTTCAAAGTCTATCTTCCTAATTTGAAGTAGAAATCCAACATTTCTTATATATTTGAGTGAGTTTGCATCTAACTCTGTCAGATATCATCGAATAACATCCATTGAAGCCCATTGAGGTCAACTGTCACTTTGTCTTATATGAAAATTTTCAAAGTCTATCTTCCTAATTTGAAGTCGAATTCCAACATTTCTCATATATTTGAGTGAGTTTGCATCTAACTTTGTCAGATATCATCGAATAACATCCATTGAAGCCCATTGAGGTCAACTGTCACTTTGTAATAATTGAAAATTTTCAAAGTCTATCTTCCTAATTTGAAGTAGAAATCCAACATTTCTTATATATTTGAGTGAGTTTGCATCTACTTTTGTCAGATATCATCGAATAACATCCATTGGAGCCCATTGAGGTCAACTGTCACTTTGTAATAATTGAAAATTTTCAAAGTCTATCTTCCTAATTTGAAGTCGAATTCCAACATTTCTTATATATTGGAGTGAGTTTGCATCTAACTTTGTCAGATATCATCGAATAACATCCATTGAAGCCCATTGAGATCATCTGTCACTTTGTAATAATTGAAAATTTTCAAAGTCTATCTTCCTAATTTGAAGTCGAATTCCAACATTTCTTATATATTTGAGTGAGTTTGCATCTCACTTTCTCAGATATCATCGAATAACATCCATTGAAGCCCTTTGAGGTCTCTGTCACTTTGTAATAATTGGAAATTTTCAAAGTCTATCTTCCTAATTTGAAGTCGAATTCCAACATTTCTTATATATTTGAGTGAGTTTGCATCTAACTTTGTCAGATATCATCGAATAACATCCATTGAAGCCCTTTGAAGTCATCTGTCACTTTGTAATAATTGAAAATTTTCAAAGTCTATCTTCCTAATTTGAAGTAGAAATCCAACATTTCTTATATATTTGAGTGAGTTTGCATCTAACTCTGTCAGATATCATCGAATAACATCCATTGAAGCCCATTGAGGTCAACTGTCACTTTGTCTTATATGAAAATTTTCAAAGTCTATCTTCCTAATTTGAAGTCGAATTCCAACTTTTCTCATATATTTGAGTGAGTTTGCATCTAACTTTGTCAGATATCATCGAATAACATCCATTGAAGCCCATTGAGGTCAACTGTCACTTTGTAATAATTGAAAATTTTCAAAGTCTATCTTCCTAATTTGAAGTCGAATTCCAACATTTCTTATATATTTGAGTGAGTTTGCATCTAACTTTCTCAGATATCATCGAATAACATCCATTGAAGTCCTTTGAGGTCATCTGTCACTTTGTAATAATTGAAAATTTTCAAAGTCTATCTTCCTAATTTGAAGTAGAAATCCAACATTTCTTATATATTTGAGTGAGTTTGCATCTAATTTTGTCAGATATCATCGAATAACATCCATTGAAGCCCATTGAGGTCAACTGTCACTTTGTCTTATATGAAAATTTTCAAAGTCTATCTTCCTAATTTGAAGTCGAATTCCGACATTTCTCATATATTTGAGTGAGTTTGCATCTAACTTTGTCGGATATCATCGAATAACATCCATTGAAGCCCATTGAGGTCAACTGTCACTTTGTAATAATTGAAAATTTTCAAAGTCTATCTTCCTAATTTGAAAGAAATCCAACATTTCTTATATATTTGAGTGAGTTTGCATCTCACTTTCTCAGATATCATCGAATAACATCCATTGAAGCCCTTTGAGGTCTCTGTCACTTTGTAATAATTGAAAATTTTCAAAGTCTATCTTCCTAATTTGAAGTCGAATTCCAACATTTCTTTAATATTTGAGTGAGTTTGCATCTAACTTTGTCAGATATCATCGAATAACATCCATTGAAGCCCTTTGAAGTCATCTGTCACTTTGTAATAATTGAAAATTTTCAAAGTCTATCTTCCTAATTTGAAGTAGAAATCCAACATTTCTTATATATTTGAGTGAGTTTGCATCTAACTCTGTCAGATATCATCGAATAACATCCATTGAAGCCCATTGAGGTCAACTGTCACTTTGTAATAATTGAAAATTTTCAAAGTCTATCTTCCTAATTTGAAGTCGAATTCCAACATTTCTTATATATTTGAGTGAGTTTGCATCTAACTTTGTCAGATATCATCGAATAACATCCATTGAAGCCCATTGAGGTCAACTGTCACTTTGTGTTATATGAAAATTTTCAAAGTCTATCTTCCTAATTTGAAAGAAATCCAACATTTCTTATATATTTGAGTGAGTTTGCATCTACTTTTGTCAGATATCATCGAATAACATCCATTGAAGCCCATTGAGGTAATCTGTCACTTTGTAATAATTGAAATTTTGAAAGTCTATCTTCCTAATTTGAAGTCGAATTCCAACATTTCTTATATATTTGAGTGAGTTTGCATCTACTTTTGTCAGATATCATCGAATAACATCCTTTGAAGACCATTCAGGTCATCTGTCACTTTGTAATAATTGAAAATTTTCAAAGTCTATCTTCCTAATTTGAAGTAGAAATCCAACATTTCTTATATATTTGAGTGAGTTTGCATCTAACTCTGTCAGATATCATCGAATAACATCCATTGAAGCCCATTGAGGTCAACTGTCACTTTGTAATAATTGAAAATTTTCAAAGTCTATCTTCCTAATTTGAAAGAAATCCAACATTTCTTATATATTTGAGTGAGTTTGCATCTACTTTTGTCAGATATCATCGAATAACATCCATTGAAGCCCATTGAGGTAATCTGTCACTTTGTAATAATTGAAATTTTGAAAGTATATCTTCCTAATTTGAAGTCGAATTCCAACATTTCTTATATATTTGAGTGAGTTTGCATCTAACTTTGTCAGATATCATCGAATAACATCCATTGAAGCCCTTTGAAGTTATCTGTCACTTTGTAATAATTGCAAATTTTCAAAGTCTATCTTCCTAATTTGAAGTAGAAATCCAACATTTCTTATATATTTGAGTGAGTTTGCATCTAACTCTGTCAGATATCATCGAATAACATCCATTGAAGCCCATTGAGGTCAACTGTCACTTTGTCTTATATGAAAATTTTCAAAGTCTATCTTCCTAATTTGAAGTCGAATTCCAACATTTCTCATATATTTGAGTGAGTTTGCATCTAACTTTGTCAGATATCATCGAATAACATCCATTGAAGCCCATTGAGGTCAACTGTCACTTTGTAATAATTGAAAATTTTCAAAGTCTATCTTCCTAATTTGAAGTAGAAATCCAACATTTCTTATATATTTGAGTGAGTTTGCATCTACTTTTGTCAGATATCATCGAATAACATCCATTGGAGCCCATTGAGGTCATCTGTCACTTTGTAATAATTGAAAATTTTCAAAGTCTATCTTCCTAATTTAAAGTCGAATTCCAACATTTCTTATATATTTGAGTGAGTTTGCATCTACTTTTGTCAGATATCATCGAATAACATCCATTGAAGCCCATTGAGGTCAACTGTCACTTTGTCTTATATGAAAATTTTCAAAGTCTATCTTCCTAATTTGAAGTCGAATTCCAACATTTCTCATATATTTGAGTGAGTTTGCATCTAACTTTGTCAGATATCATCGAATAACATCCATTGAAGCCCATTGAGGTCAACTGTCACTTTGTAATAATTGAAAATTTTCAAAGTCTATCTTCCTAATTTGAAGTAGAAATCCAACATTTCTTATATATTTGAGTGAGTTTGCATCTAATTTTGTCAGATATCATCGAATAACATCCATTGAAGCCCATTGAGGTCAACTGTCACTTTGTGTTATATGAAAATTTTCAAAGTCTATCTTCCTAATTTGAAGTCGAATTCCGACATTTCTCATATATTTGAGTGAGTTTGCATCTAACTTTGTCGGATATCATCGAATAACATCCATTGAAGCCCGTTGAGGTCAACTGTCACTTTGTAATAATTGAAAATTTTCAAAGTCTATCTTCCTAATTTGAAAGAAATCCAACATTTCTTATATATTTGAGTGAGTTTGCATCTCACTTTCTCAGATATCATCGAATAACATCCATTGAAGCCCTTTGAGGTCTCTGTCACTTTGTAATAATTGAAAATTTTCAAAGTCTATCTTCCTAATTTGAAATCGAATTCCAACTTTTCTCATATATTTGAGTGAGTTTGCATCTAACTTTGTCAGATATCATCGAATAACATCCATTGAAGCCCATTGAGGTCAACTGTCACTTTGTAATAATTGAAAATTTTCAAAGTCTATCTTCCTAATTTGAAGTCGAATTCCAACATTTCTTATATATTTGAGTGAGTTTGCATCTAACTTTCTCAGATATCATCGAATAACATCCATTGAAGTCCTTTGAGGTCATCTGTCACTTTGTAATAATTGAAAATTTTCAAAGTCTATCTTCCTAATTTGAAGTAGAAATCCAACATTTCTTATATATTTGAGTGAGTTTGCATCTAATTTTGTCAGATATCATCGAATAACATCCATTGAAGCCCATTGAGGTCAACTGTCACTTTGTCTTATATGAAAATTTTCAAAGTCTATCTTCCTAATTTGAAGTCGAATTCCAACATTTCTCATATATTTGAGTGAGTTTGCATCTAACTTTGTCAGATATCATCGAATAACATCCATTGAAGCCCATTGAGGTCAACTGTCACTTTGTAATAATTGAAAATTTTCAAAGTCTATCTTCCTAATTTGAAGTAGAAATCCAACATTTCTTATATATTTGAGTGAGTTTGCATCTACTTTTGTCAGATATCATCGAATAACATCCATTGGAGCCCATTGAGGTCATCTGTCACTTTGTAATAATTGAAAATTTTCAAAGTCTATCTTCCTAATTTGAAGTCGAATTCCAACATTTCTTTAATATTTGAGTGAGTTTGCATCTAACTTTGTCAGATATCATCGAATAACATCCATTGAAGCCCTTTGAAGTCATCTGTCACTTTGTAATAATTGAAAATTTTCAAAGTCTATCTTCCTAATTTGAAGTAGAAATCCAACATTTCTTATATATTTGAGTGAGTTTGCATCTAACTCTGTCAGATATCATCGAATAACATCCATTGAAGCCCATTGAGGTCAACTGTCACTTTGTCTTATATGAAAATTTTCAAAATCTATCTTCCTAATTTGAAGTCGAATTCCAACATTTCTCATATATTTGAGTGAGTTTGCATCTAACTTTGTCAGATATCATCGAATAACATCCATTGAAGCCAATTGAGGTCAACTGTCACTTTGTAATAATTGAAAATTTTCAAAGTCTATCTTCCTAATTTGAAGTCGAATTCCAACATTTCTTATATATTTGAGTGAGTTTGCATCTACTTTTGTCAGATATCATCGAATAACATCCATTGAAGCCCATTGAGGTCAACTGTCACTTTGTCTTATATGAAAATTTTCAAAGTCTATCTTCCTAATTTGAAGTCGAATTCCAACATTTCTCATATATTTGAGTGAGTTTGCATCTAACTTTGTCAGATATCATCGAATAACATCCATTGAAGCCCATTGAGGTCAACTGTCACTTTGTAATAATTGAAAATTTTCAAAGTCTATCTTCCTAATTTAAAGTCGAATTCCAACATTTCTTATATATTTGAGTGAGTTTGCATCTACTTTTGTCAGATATCATCGAATAACATCCATTGAAGCCCATTGAGGTCAACTGTCACTTTGTCTTATATGAAAATTTTCAAAGTCTATCTTCCTAATTTGAAGTCGAATTCCAACATTTCTCATATATTTGAGTGAGTTTGCATCTAACTTTGTCAGATATCATCGAATAACATCCATTGAAGCCCATTGAGGTCAACTGTCACTTTGTAATAATTGAAAATTTTCAAAGTCTATCTTCCTAATTTGAAGTAGAAATCCAACATTTCTTATATATTTGAGTGAGTTTGCATCTACTTTTGTCAGATATCATCGAATAACATCCATTGGAGCCCATTGAGGTCATCTGTCACTTTGTAATAATTGAAAATTTTCAAAGTCTATCTTCCTAATTTGAAGTCGAATTCCAACATTTCTTTAATATTTGAGTGAGTTTGCATCTAACTTTGTCAGATATCATCGAATAACATCCATTGAAGCCCTTTGAAGTCATCTGTCACTTTGTAATAATTGAAAATTTTCAAAGTCTATCTTCCTAATTTGAAGTAGAAATCCAACATTTCTTATATATTTGAGTGAGTTTGCATCTAACTCTGTCAGATATCATCGAATAACATCCATTGAAGCCCATTGAGGTCAACTGTCACTTTGTCTTATATGAAAATTTTCAAAATCTATCTTCCTAATTTGAAGTCGAATTCCAACATTTCTCATATATTTGAGTGAGTTTGCATCTAACTTTGTCAGATATCATCGAATAACATCCATTGAAGCCAATTGAGGTCAACTGTCACTTTGTAATAATTGAAAATTTTCAAAGTCTATCTTCCTAATTTGAAGTCGAATTCCAACATTTCTTATATATTTGAGTGAGTTTGCATCTACTTTTGTCAGATATCATCGAATAACATCCATTGAAGCCCATTGAGGTCAACTGTCACTTTGTCTTATATGAAAATTTTCAAAGTCTATCTTCCTAATTTGAAGTCGAATTCCAACATTTCTCATATATTTGAGTGAGTTTGCATCTAACTTTGTCAGATATCATCGAATAACATCCATTGAAGCCCATTGAGGTCAACTGTCACTTTGTAATAATTGAAAATTTTCAAAGTCTATCTTCCTAATTTAAAGTCGAATTCCAACATTTCTTATATATTTGAGTGAGTTTGCATCTACTTTTGTCAGATATCATCGAATAACATCCATTGAAGCCCATTGAGGTCAACTGTCACTTTGTCTTATATGAAAATTTTCAAAGTCTATCTTCCTAATTTGAAGTCGAATTCCAACATTTCTCATATATTTGAGTGAGTTTGCATCTAACTTTGTCAGATATCATCGAATAACATCCATTGAAGCCCATTGAGGTCAACTGTCACTTTGTAATAATTGAAAATTTTCAAAGTCTATCTTCCTAATTTGAAGTAGAAATCCAACATTTCTTATATATTTGAGTGAGTTTGCATCTAATTTTGTCAGATATCATCGAATAACATCCATTGAAGCCCATTGAGGTCAACTGTCACTTTGTGTTATATGAAAATTTTCAAAGTCTATCTTCCTAATTTGAAGTCGAATTCCGACATTTCTCATATATTTGAGTGAGTTTGCATCTAACTTTGTCGGATATCATCGAATAACATCCATTGAAGCCCATTGAGGTCAACTGTCACTTTGTAATAATTGAAAATTTTCAAAGTCTATCTTCCTAATTTGGAAGAAATCCAACATTTCTTATATATTTGAGTGAGTTTGCATCTCACTTTCTCAGATATCATCGAATAACATCCATTGAAGCCCTTTGAGGTCTCTGTCACTTTGTAATAATTGAAAATTTTCAAAGTCTATCTTCCTAATTTGAAGTCGAATTCCAACATTTCTTCAATATTTGAGTGAGTTTGCATCTAACTTTGTCAGATATCATCGAATAACATCCATTGAAGCCCATTGAGGTCAACTGTCACTTTGTAATAATTGAAAATTTTCAAAGTCTATCTTCCTAATTTGAAGTCGAATTCCAACATTTCTTATATATTTGAGTGAGTTTGCATCTAACTTTCTCAGATATCATCGAATAACATCCATTGAAGTCCTTTGAGGTCATCTGTCACTTTGTAATAATTGAAAATTTTCAAAGTCTATCTTCCTAATTTGAAGTAGAAATCCAACATTTCTTATATATTTGAGTGAGTTTGCATCTAATTTTGTCAGATATCATCGAATAACATCCATTGAAGCCCATTGAGGTCAAATGTCACTTTGTGTTATATGAAAATTTTCAAAGTCTATCTTCCTAATTTGAAGTCGAATTCCGACATTTCTCATATATTTGAGTGAGTTTGCATCTAACTTTGTCAGATATCATCGAATAACATCCATTGAAGCCCATTGAGGTCAACTGTCACTTTGTAATAATTGAAAATTTTCAAAGTCTATCTTCCTAATTTGAAAGAAATCCAACATTTCTTATATATTTGAGTGAGTTTGCATCTACTTTTGTCGGATATCATCGAATAACATCCATTGAAGCCCATTGAGGTCAACTGTCACTTTGTAATAATTGAAAATTTTCAAAGTCTATCTTCCTAATTTGAAAGAAATCCAACATTTCTTATATATTTGAGTGAGTTTGCATCTCACTTTCTCAGATATCATCGAATAACATCCATTGAAGCCCTTTGAGGTCTCTGTCACTTTGTAATAATTGAAAATTTTCAAAGTCTATCTTCCTAATTTGAAGTCGAATTCCAACATTTCTTTAATATTTGAGTGAGTTTGCATCTAAGTTTGTCAGATATCATCGAATAACATCCATTGAAGCCCTTTGAAGTCATCTGTCACTTTGTAATAATTGAAAATTTTCAAAGTCTATCTTCCTAATTTGAAGTAGAAATCCAACATTTCTTATATATTTGAGTGAGTTTGCATCTAACTCTGTCAGATATCATCGAATAACATCCATTGAAGCCCATTGAGGTCAACTGTCACTTTGTCTTATATGAAAATTTTCAAAATCTATCTTCCTAATTTGAAGTCGAATTCCAACATTTCTCATATATTTGAGTGAGTTTGCATCTAACTTTGTCAGATATCATCGAATAACATCCATTGAAGCCCATTGAGGTCAACTGTCACTTTGTAATAATTGAAAATTTTCAAAGTCTATCTTCCTAATTTGAAAGAAATCCAACATTTCTTATATATTTGAGAGAGTTTGCATCTACTTTTGTCAGATATCATCGAATAACATCCATTGAAGCCCATTGAGGTAATCTATCACTTTGTAATAATTGAAATTTTGAAAGTCTATCTTCCTAATTTGAAGTCGAATTCCAACATTTCTTATATATTTGAGTGAGTTTGCATCTACTTTTGTCAGATATCATCGAATAACATCCTTTGAAGACCATTGAGGTCATCTGTCACTTTGTAATAATTGAAAATTTTCAAAGTCTATCTTCCTAATTTGAAGTAGAAATCCAACATTTCTTATATATTTGAGTGAGTTTGCATCTAACTCTGTCAGATATCATCGAATAACATCCATTGAAGCCCATTGAGGTCAACTGTCACTTTGTAATAATTGAAAATTTTCAAAGTCTATCTTCCTAATTTGAAGTCGAATTCCAACATTTCTTATATATTTGAGTGAGTTTGCATCTTACTTTCTCAGATATCATCGAATAACATCCATTGAAGCCCTTTGAGGTCATCTGTCACTTTGTAATAATTGAAAATTTTCAAAGTCTATCTTCCTAATTTGAAGTAGAAATCCAACATTTCTTATATATTTGAGTGAGTTTGCATCTAATTTTGTCAGATATCATCGAATAACATCCATTGAAGCCCATTGAGGTCAACTGTCACTTTGTGTTATATGAAAATTTTCAAAGTCTATCTTCCTAATTTGAAGTCGAATTCCGACATTTCTCATATATTTGAGTGAGTTTGCATCTAACTTTGTCAGATATCATCGAATAACATCCATTGAAGCCCATTGAGGTCAACTGTCACTTTGTAATAATTGAAAATTTTCAAAGTCTATCTTCCTAATTTGAAAGAAATCCAACATTTCTTATATATTTGAGTGAGTTTGCATCTACTTTTGTCAGATATCATCGAATAACATCCATTGAAGCCCATTGAGGTAATCTGTCACTTTGTAATAATTGAAATTTTGAAAGTCTATCTTCCTAATTTGAAGTCGAATTCCAACATTTCTTATATATTTGAGTGAGTTTGCATCTACTTTTGTCAGATATCATCGAATAACATCCTTTGAAGACCATTGAGGTCATCTGTCACTTTGTAATAATTGAAAATTTTCAAAGTCTATCTTCCTAATTTGAAGTAGAAATCCAACATTTCTTATATATTTGAGGAGTTTGCATCTAACTCTGTCAGATATCATAGAATAACATCCATTGAAGCCCATTGAGGTCAACTGTCACTTTGTAATAATTGAAAATTTTCAAAGTCTATCTTCCTAATTTGAAAGAAATCCAACATTTCTTATATATTTGAGTGAGTTTGCATCTACTTTTGTCAGATATCATCGAATAACATCCATTAAAGCCCATTGAGGTAATCTGTCACTTTGTAATAATTGAAATTTTGAAAGTATATCTTCCTAATTTGAAGTCGAATTCCAACATTTCTTATATATTTGAGTGAGTTTGCATCTAACTTTGTCAGATATCATCGAATAACATCCATTGAAGCCCTTTGAAGTCATCTGTCACTTTGTAATAATTGCAAATTTTCAAAGTCTATCTTCCTAATTTGAAGTAGAAATCCAACATTTCTTATATATTTGAGTGAGTTTGCATCTAACTCTGTCAGATATCATCGAATAACATCCATTGAAGCCCATTGAGGTCAACTGTCACTTTGTGTTATATGAAAATTTTCAAAGTCTATCTTCCTAATTTGAAGTCGAATTCCGACATTTCTCATACATTTGAGTGAGTTTGCATCTAACTTTGTCGGATATCATCGAATAACATCCATTGAAGCCCATTGAGGTCAACTGTCACTTTGTAATAATTGAAAATTTTCAAAGTCTATCTTCCTAATTTGAAAGAAATCCAACATTTCTTATATATTTGAGTGAGTTTGCATCTCACTTTCTCAGATATCATCGAATAACATCCATTGAAGCCCTTTGAGGTCTCTGTCACTTTGTAATAATTGAAAATTTTCAAAGTCTATCTTCCTAATTTGAAGTAGAAATCCAACATTTCTCATATATTTGAGTGAGTTTGCATCTAACTCTGTCAGATATCATCGAATAACATCCATTGAAGCCCATTGAGGTCAACTGTCACTTTGTCTTATATGAAAATTTTCAAAATCTATCTTCCTAATTTGAAGTCGAATTCCAACATTTCTCATATATTTGAGTGAGTTTGCATCTAACTTTGTCAGATATCATCGAATAACATCCATTGAAGCCCATTGAGGTCAACTGTCACTTTGTAATAATTGAAAATTTTCAAAGTCTATCTTCCTAATTTGAAAGAAATCCAACATTTCTTATATATTTGAGTGAGTTTGCATCTACTTTTGTCAGATATCATCGAATAACATCCATTGAAGCCCATTGAGGTAATCTGTCACTTTGTAATAATTGAAATTTTGAAAGTCTATCTTCCTAATTTGAAGTCGAATTCCAACATTTCTTATATATTTGAGTGAGTTTGCATCTACTTTTGTCAGATATCATCGAATAACATCCTTTGAAGACCATTGAGGTCATCTGTCACTTTGTAATAATTGAAAATTTTCAAATCTATCTTCCTAATTTGAAGTAGAAATCCAACATTTCTTATATATTTGAGTGAGTTTGCATCTAACTCTGTCAGATATCATCGAATAACATCCATTGAAGCCCATTGAGGTCAACTGTCACTTTGTCTTATATGAAAATTTTCAAAGTCTATCTTCCTAATTTGAAGTCGAATTCCAACATTTCTCATATATTTGAGTGAGTTTGCATCTAACTTTGTCAGATATCATCGAATAACATCCATTGAAGCCAATTGAGGTCAACTGTCACTTTGTAATAATTGAAAATTTTCAAAGTCTACCTTCCTAATTTTAAGTCGAATTCCAACATTTCTTATATATTTGAGTGAGTTTGCATCTTACTTTCTCAGATATCATCGAATAACATCCATTGAAGCCCTTTGAGGTCATCTGTCACTTTGTAATAATTGAAAATTTTCAAAGTCTATCTTCCTAATTTGAAGTAGAAATCCAACATTTCTTATATATTTGAGTGAGTTTGCATCTAATTTTGTCAGATATCATCGAATAACATCCATTGAAGCCCATTGAGGTCAACTGTCACTTTGTGTTATATGAAAATTTTCAAAGTCTATCTTCCTAATTTGAAGTCGAATTCCGACATTTCTCATATATTTGAGTGAGTTTGCATCTAACTTTGTCAGATATCATCGAATAACATCCATTGAAGCCCATTGAGGTCATCCGTCACTTTGTAATAATTGAAAATTTTCAAAGTCTATCTTCCTAATTTGAAAGAAATCCAACATTTCTTATATATTTGAGTGAGTTTGCATCTACTTTTGTCAGATATCATCGAATAACATCCATTGAAGCCCGTTGAGGTAATCTGTCACTTTGTAATAATTGAAATTTTGAAAGTCTATCTTCCTAATTTGAAGTCGAATTCCAACATTTCCTATATATTTGAGTGAGTTTGCATTTACTTTTGTCAGATATCATCGAATAACATCCTTTGAAGACCATTGAGGTCATCTATCACTTTGTAATAATTGAAAATTTTCAAAGTCTATCTTCCTAATTTGAAGTAGAAATCCAACATTTCTTATATATTTGAGTGAGTTTGCATCTAACTCTGTCAGATATCATCGAATAACATCCATTGAAGCCCATTGAGGTCAACTGTCACTTTGTAATAATTGAAAATTTTCAAAGTCTATCTTCCTAATTTGAAAGAAATCCAACATTTCTTATATATTTGAGTGAGTTTGCATCTTACTTTCTCAGATATCATCGAATAACATCCATTGAAGCCCTTTGAGGTCATCTGTCACTTTGTAATAATTGAGAATTTTCAAAGTCTATCTTCCTAATTTGAAGTAGAAATCCAACATTTCTTATATATTTGAGTGAGTTTGCATCTAATTTTGTCAGATATCATCGAATAACATCCATTGAAGCCCATTGAGGTCAACTGTCACTTTGTGTTATATGAAAATTTTCAAAGTCTATCTTCCTAATTTGAAGTCGAATTCCGACATTTCTCATATATTTGAGTGAGTTTGCATCTAACTTTGTCAGATATCATCGAATAACATCCATTGAAGACAATTGAGGTCAACTGTCACTTTGTAATAATTGAAAATTTTCAAAGTCTATCTTCCTAATTTGAAAGAAATCCAACATTTCTTATATATTTGAGTGAGTTTGCATCTACTTTTGTCAGATATCATCGAATAACATCCATTGAAGCCCATTGAGGTAATCTGTCACTTTTAATAATTGAAATTTTGAAAGTATATCTTCCTAATTTGAAGTCGAATTCCAACATTTCTTATATATTTGAGTGAGTTTGCATCTAACTTTGTCAGATATCATCGAATAACATCCATTGAAGCCCTTTGAAGTCATCTGTCACTTTGTAATAATTGCAAATTTTCAAAGTCTATCTTCCTAATTTGAAGTAGAAATCCAACATTTCTTATATATTTGAGTGAGTTTGCATCTAACTCTGTCAGATATCATCGAATAACATCCATTGAAGCCCATTGAGGTCAACTGTCACTTTGTCTTATATGAAAATTTTCAAAGTCTATCTTCCTAATTTGAAGTCGAATTCCAACATTTCTCATATATTTGAGTGAGTTTGCATCTAACTTGTCAGATATCATCGAATAACATCCATTGAAGCCAATTGAGGTCAACTGTCACTTTGTAATAATTGAAAATTTTCAAAGTCTATCTTCCTAATTTTAAGTCGAATTCCAACATTTCTTATATATTTGAGTGAGTTTGCATCTTACTTTCTCAGATATCATCGAATAAGATCCATTGAAGCCCTTTGAGGTCATCTGTCACTTTGTAATAATTGAAAATTTTCAAAGTCTATCTTCCTAATTTGAAGTAGAAATCCAACATTTCTTATATATTTGAGTGAGTTTGTATCTAATTTTGTCAGATATCATCGAATAACATCCATTGAAGCCCATTGAGGTCAACTGTCACTTTGTAATAATTGAAAATTTTCAAAGTCTATCTTCCTAATTTGAAAGAAATCCAACATTTCTTATATATTTGAGTGAGTTTGCATCTACTTTTGTCAGATATCATCGAATAACATCCATAGAAGCCCATTGAGGTCATCTGTCACTTTGTAATAATTGAAAATTTTCAAAGTCTATCTTCCTAATTTGAAGTCGAATTCCAACATTTCTTATATATTTGAGTGAGTTTGCATCTAACTTTGTCAGATATCATCGAATAACATCCATTGAAGCCCTTTGAAGTCATCGGTCACTTTGTAATAATTGAAAATTTTCAAAGTCTATCTTCCTAATTTGAAGTAGAAATCCAACATTTCTTATATATTTGAGTGAGTTTGCATCTAACTCTGTCAGATATCATCGAATAACATCCATTGAAGCCCATTGAGGTCAACTGTCACTTTGTCTTATATGAAAATTTTCAAAGTCTATCTTCCTAATTTGAAGTCGAATTCCAACATTTCTCATATATTTGAGTGAGTTTGCATCTAACTTTGTCAGATATCATCGAATAACATCCATTGAAGCCCTTTGAGGTCTCTGTCACTTTGTAATAATTGAAAATTTTCAAAGTCTATCTTCTTAATTTGAAGTCGAATTCCAACATTTTTTTAATATTGAGTGAGTTTGCATCTAACTTTGTCAGATAACATCCATTGAAGCCCTTTGAAGTCATCTGTCACTTTGTAATAATTGAAAATTTTCAAAGTCTATCTTCCTAATTTGAAGTAGAAATCCAACATTTCTTATATATTTGAGTGAGTTTGCATCTAACTCTGTCAGATATCATCGAATAACATCCATTGAAGCCCATTGAGGTCAACTGTCACTTTGTCTTATATGAAAATTTTCAAAGTCTATCTTCCTAATTTGAAGTCGAATTCCAACATTTCTCATATATTTGAGTGAGTTTGCATCTAACTTTGTCAGATATCATCGAATAACATCCATTGAAGCCAATTGAGGTCATCTGTCACTTTGTAATAATTGAAAATTTTCAAAGTCTATCTTCCTAATTTGAAGTAGAAATCCAACATTTCTTATATATTTGAGTGAGTTTGCATCTAATTTTGTCAGATATCATCGAATAACATCCATTGAAGCCCATTGAGGTCAACTGTCACTTTGTGTTATATGAAAATTTTCAAAGTCTATCTTCCTAATTTGAAGTCGAATTCCGACATTTCTCATATATTTGAGTGAGTTTGCATCTAACTTTGTCAGATATCATCGAATAACATCCATTGAAGCCCATTGAGGTCAACTGTCACTTTGTAATAATTGAAAATTTTCAAAGTCTATCTTCCTAATTTGAAAGAAATCCAACATTTCTTATATATTTGAGTGAGTTTGCATCTACTTTTGTCAGATATCATCGAATAACATCCATTGAAGCCCATTGAGGTAATCTGTCACTTTGTAATAATTGAAATTTTGAAAGTCTATCTTCCTAATTTGAAGTCGAATTCCAACATTTCTTATATATTTGAGTGAGTTTGCATTTACTTTTGTCAGATATCATCGAATAACATCCTTTGAAGACCATTGAGGTCATCTATCACTTTGTAATAATTGAAAATTTTCAAAGTCTATCTTCCTAATTTGAAGTAGAAATCCAACATTTCTTATATATTTGAGTGAGTTTGCATCTAACTCTGTCAGATATCATCGAATAACATCCATTGAAGCCCATTGAGGTCAACTGTCACTTTGTAATAATTGAAAATTTTCAAAGTCTATCTTCCTAATTTGAAAGAAATCCAACATTTCTTATATATTTGAGTGAGTTTGCATCTTACTTTCTCAGATATCATCGAATAACATCCATTGAAGCCCTTTGAGGTCATCTGTCACTTTGTAATAATTGAGAATTTTCAAAGTCTATCTTCCTAATTTGAAGTAGAAATCCAACATTTCTTATATATTTGAGTGAGTTTGCATCTAATTTTGTCAGATATCATCGAATAACATCCATTGAAGCCCATTGAGGTCAACTGTCACTTTGTGTTATATGAAAATTTTCAAAGTCTATCTTCCTAATTTGAAGTCGAATTCCGACATTTCTCATATATTTGAGTGAGTTTGCATCTAACTTTGTCAGATATCATCGAATAACATCCATTGAAGCCCATTGAGGTCAACTGTCACTTTGTAATAATTGAAAATTTTCAAAGTCTATCTTCCTAATTTGAAAGAAATCCAACATTTCTTATATATTTGAGTGAGTTTGCATCTACTTTTGTCAGATATCATCGAATAACATCCATTGAAGCCCATTGAGGTAATCTGTCACTTTGTAATAATTGAAATTTTGAAAGTCTATCTTCCTAATTTGAAGTCGAATTCCAACATTTCTTATATATTTGAGTGAGTTTGCATCTACTTTTGTCAGATATCATCGAATAACATCCTTTGAAGACCATTGAGGTCATCTGTCACTTTGTAATAATTGAAAATTTTCAAAGTCTATCTTCCTAATTTGAAGTAGAAATCCAAGATTTCTTATATATTTGAGTGAGTTTGCATCTAACTCTGTCAGATATCATCGAATAACATCCATTGAAGCCCATTGAGGTCAACTGTCACTTTGTAATAATTGAAAATTTTCAAAGTCTATCTTCCTAATTTGAAAGAAATCCAACATTTCTTATATATTTGAGTGAGTTTGCATCTACTTTTGTCAGATATCATCGAATAACATCCATTGAAGCCCATTGAGGTAATCTGTCACTTTGTAATAATTGCAAATTTTCAAAGTCTATCTTCCTAATTTGAAGTAGAAATCCAACATTTCTTATATATTTGAGTGAGTTTGCATCTAACTCTGTCAGATATCATCGAATAACATCCATTGAAGCCCATTGAGGTCAACTGTCACTTTGTCTTATATGAAAATTTTCAAAGTCTATCTTCCTAATTTGAAGTCGAATTCCAACATTTCTCATATATTTGAGTGAGTTTGCATCTAACTTTGTCAGATATCATCGAATAACATCCATTGAAGCCCATTGAGGTCAACTGTCACTTTGTAATAATTGAAAATTTTCAAAGTCTATCTTCCTAATTTGAAGTCGAATTCCAACATTTCTTATATATTTGAGTGAGTTTGCATCTAACTTTCTCAGATATCATCGAATAACATCCATTGAAGCCCTTTGAGGTCATCTGTCACTTTGTAATAATTGAAAATTTTCAAAGTCTATCTTCCTAATTTGAAGTAGAAATCCAACATTTCTTATATATTTGAGTGAGTTTGCATCTAATTTTGTCAGATATCATCGAATAACATCCATTGAAGCCCATTGAGGTCAACTGTCACTTTGTGTTATATGAAAATTTTCAAAGTCTATCTTCCTAATTTGAAGTCGAATTCCGACATTTCTCATATATTTGAGTGAGTTTGCATCTAACTTTGTCAGATATCATCGAATAACATCCATTGAAGCCAATTGAGGTCAACTGTCACTTTGTAATAATTGAAAATTTTCAAAGTCTATCTTCCTAATTTGAAAGAAATCCAACATTTCTTATATATTTGAATATCATCGAATAACATCCATTGAAGCCCATTGAGGTAATCTGTCACTTTGTAATAATTGAAATTTTGAAAGTCTATCTTCCTAATTTGAAGTCGAATTCCAACATTTCTTATATATTTGAGTGAGTTTGCATCTACTTTTGTCAGATATCATCGAATAACATCCTTTGAAGACCATTGAGGTCATCTGTCACTTTGTAATAATTGAAAATTTTCAAAGTCTATCTTCCTAATTTGAAGTCGAATTCCAACATTTCTTATATATTTGAGTGAGTTTGCATCAACCTTCCTCAGATATCATCGAATAACATCCATTGAAGCCCTTTGAGGTCATCTGTCACTTTGTAATAATTGAAAATTTTCAAAGTCTATCTTCCTAATTTGAAGTCGAATTCCAACATTTCTCATATATTTGAGTGAGTTTGCATCTACTTTTGTCAGATATCATCGAATAACATCCATTGAAGCCCATTGAGGTAATCTGTCACTTTGTAATAATTGAAATTTTGAAAGTCTATCTTCCTAATTTGAAGTCGAATTCCAACATTTCTTATATATTTGAGTCAGTTTGCATCTAACTTTGTCAGATATCATCGAATAACATCCATTGAAGCCCATTGAGGTCAACTGTCACTTTGTAATAATTGAAAATTTTCAAAGTCTATCTTCCTAATTTGTAAGAAATCCAACATTTCTTATATATTTGAATATCATCGAATAACATCCATTGAAGCCCATTGAGGTAATCTGTCACTTTGTAATAATTGAAATTTTGAAAGTCTATCTTCCTAATTTGAAGTCGAATTCCAACATTTCTTATATATTTGAGTGAGTTTGCATCTACTTTTGTCAGATATCATCGAATAACATCCTTTGAAGACCATTGAGGTCATCTGTCACTTTGTAATAATTGAAAATTTTCAAAGTCTATCTTCCTAATTTGAAGTCGAATTCCAACATTTCTTATATATTTGAGTGAGTTTGCATCAACCTTCCTCAGATATCATCGAATAACATCCATTGAAGCCCTTTGAGGTCATCTGTCACTTTGTAATAATTGAAAATTTTCAAAGTCTATCTTCCTAATTTGAAGTCGAATTCCAACATTTCTCATATATTTGAGTGAGTTTGCATCTACTTTTGTCAGATATCATCGAATAACATCCATTGAAGCCCATTGAGGTAATCTGTCACTTTGTAATAATTGAAATTTTGAAAGTCTATCTTCCTAATTTGAAGTCGAATTCCAACATTTCTTATATATTTGAGTGAGTTTGAATCTAACTTTGTCAGATATCATCGAATAACATCCATTGAAGCCCATTGAGGTCAACTGTCACTTTGTAATAATTGAAAATTTTCAAAGTCTATCTTCCTAATTTGTAAGAAATCCAACATTTCTTATATATTTGTTTATCATCGAATAACATCCATTGAAGCCCATTGAGGTAATCTGTCACTTTGTAATAATTGAAATTTTGAAAGTCTATCTTCCTAATTTGAAGTCGAATTCCAACATTTCTTATATATTTGAATGAGTTTGCATCTACTTTTGTCAGATATCATCGAATAACATCCTTTGAAGACCATTGAGGTCATCTGTCACTTTGTAATAATTGAAAATTTTCAAAGTCTATCTTCCTAATTTGAAGTAGAAATCCAACATTTCTTATATATTTGAGTGAGTTTGCATCTAACTCTGTCAGATATCATCGAATAACATCCATTGAAGCCCATTGAGGTCAACTCTCACTTTGTAGTAATTGAAAATTTTCAAAGTCTATCTTCCTAATTTGAAAGAAATCCATCATTTCTTATATATTTGAGTGAGTTTGCATCTACTTTTGTCAGATATCATCGAATAACATCCATTGAAGCCCATTGAGGTAATCTGTCACTTTGTAATAATTGAAATTTTGAAAGTCTATCTTCCTAATTTGAAGTCGAATTCCAACATTTCTTATATATTTGAGTGAGTTTGCATCTACTTTTGTCAGATATCATCGAATAACATCCTTTGAAGACCATTGAGGTCATCTGTCACTTTGTAATAATTGAAAATTTTCAAAGTCTATCTTCCTAATTTGAAGTAGAAATCCAACATTTCTTATATATTTGAGTGAGTTTGCATCTAACTCTGTCAGATATCATCGAATAACATCCATTGAAGCCCATTGAGGTCAACTCTCACTTTGTAATAATTGAAAATTTTCAAAGTCTATCTTCCTAATTTGAAAGAAATCCAACATTTCTTATATATTTGAGTGATTTTGCATCTACTTTTGTCAGATATCATCGAATAACATCCATTGAAGCCCATTGAGGTAATCTGTCACTTTGTAATAATTGAAATTTTGAAAGTATATCTTCCTAATTTGAAGTCGAATTCCAACATTTCTTATATATTTGAGTGAGTTTGCATCTAACTTTGTCAGATATCATCGAATAACATCCATTGAAGCCCTTTGAAGTCATCTGTCACTTTGTAATAATTGCAAATTTTCAAAGTCTATCTTCCTAATTTGAAGTAGAAATCCAACATTTCTTATATATTTGAGTGAGTTTGCATCTAACTCTGTCAGATATAATCGAATAACATCCATTGAAGCCCATTGAGGTCAACTGTCACTTTGTCTTATATGAAAATTTTCAAAGTCTATCTTCCTAATTTGAAAGAAATCCAACATTTCTTATATATTTGAGTGAGTTTGCATCTACTTTTGTCAGATATCATCGAATAACATCCATTGAAGCCCATTGAGGTAATCTGTCACTTTGTAATAATTGAAATTTTGAAAGTCTATCTTCCTAATTTGAAGTCGAATTCCAACATTTCTTATATATTTGAGTGAGTTTGCATCTAACTTTGTCAGATATCATCGAATAACATCCATTGAAGCCCATTGAGGTCAACTGTCACTTTGTAATAATTGAAAATTTTCAAAGTCTATCTTCCTAATTTGAAAGAAATCCAACATTTCTCATATATTTGAGTGAGTTTGCATCTACTTTTGTCAGATATCATCGAATAACATCCATTGAAGCCCATTGAGGTAATCTGTCACTTTGTAATAATTGAAATTTTGAAAGTCTATCTTCCTAATTTGAAGTCGAATTCCAACATTTCTTATATATTTGAGTGAGTTTGCATCTAACTTTGTCAGATATCATCGAATAACATCCATTGAAGCCCTTTGAAGTCATCTGTCACTTTGTAATAATTGAAAATTTTCAAAGTCTATCTTCCTAATTTGAAGTAGAAATCCAACATTTCTTATATATTTGAGTGAGTTTGCATCTAATTTTGTCAGATATCATCGAATAACATCCATTGAAGCCCATTGAGGTCAACTGTCACTTTGTGTTATATGAAAATTTTCAAAGTCTATCTTCCTAATTTGAAGTCGAATTCCGACATTTCTCATATATTTGAGTGAGTTTGCATCTAACTTTGTCAGATATCATCGAATAACATCCATTGAAGCCAATTGAGGTCAACTGTCACTTTGTAATAATTGAAAATTTTCAAAGTCTATCTTCCTAATTTGAAAGAAATCCAACATTTCTTATATATTTGAATATCATCGAATAACATCCATTGAAGCCCATTGAGGTAATCTGTCACTTTGTAATAATTGAAATTTTGAAAGTCTATCTTCCTAATTTGAAGTCGAATTCCAACATTTCTAATATAATTGAGTGAGTTTGCATCTACTTTTGTCAGATATCATCGAATAACATCCTTTGAAGACCATTGAGGTCATCTGTCACTTTGTAATAATTGAAAATTTTCAAAGTCTATCTTCCTAATTTGAAGTCGAATTCCAACATTTCTTATATATTTGAGTGAGTTTGCATCAACCTTCCTCAGATATCATCGAATAACATCCATTGAAGCCCTTTGAGGTCATCTGTCACTTTGTAATAATTGAAAATTTTCAAAGTCTATCTTCCTAATTTGAAGTCGAATTCCAACATTTCTCATATATTTGAGTGAGTTTGCATCTACTTTTGTCAGATATCATCGAATAACATCCATTGAAGCCCATTGAGGTAATCTGTCACTTTGTAATAATTGAAATTTTGAAAGTCTATCTTCCTAATTTGAAGTCGAATTCCAACATTTCTTATATATTTGAGTGAGTTTGCATCTAACTTTGTCAGATATCATCGAATAACATCCATTGAAGCCCATTGAGGTCAACTGTCACTTTGTAATAATTGAAAATTTTCAAAGTCTATCTTCCTAATTTGTAAGAAATCCAACATTTCTTATATATTTGAATATCATCGAATAACATCCATTGAAGCCCATTGAGGTAATCTGTCACTTTGTAATAATTGAAATTTTGAAAGTCTATCTTCCTAATTTGAAGTCGAATTCCAACATTTTTTATATATTTGAATGAGTTTGCATCTACTTTTGTCAGATATCATCGAATAACATCCTTTGAAGACCATTGAGGTCATCTGTCACTTTGTAATAATTGAAAATTTTCAAAGTCTATCTTCCTAATTTGAAGTCGAATTCCAACATTTCTTATATATTTGAGTGAGTTTGCATCAACCTTCCTCAGATATCATCGAATAACATCCATTGAGCCCATTGAGGTCAACTGTCACTTTGTAATAATTGAAAATTTTCAAAGTCTATCTTCCTAATTTGGAAGAAATCCAACATTTCTTATATATTTGAGTGAGTTTGCATCTACTTTTGTCAGATATCATCGAATAACATCCATTGAAGCCCATTGAGGTAATCTGTCACTTTGTATTAATTGAAATTTTGAAAGTCTATCTTCCTAATTTGAAGTGGAATTCCAACATTTCTTATATATTTGAGTGAGTTTGCATCTAACTTTGTCAGATATCATCGAATAACATCCATTGAAGCCCTTTGAAGTCATCTGTCACTTTGTAATAATTGAAAATTTTCAAAGTCTATCTTCCTAATTTGAAGTAGAAATCCAACATTTCTTATATATTTGAGTGAGTTTGCATCTAATTTTGTCAGATATCATCGAATAACATCCATTGAAGCCCATTGAGGTCAACTGTCACTTTGTGTTATATGAAAATTTTCAAAGTCTATCTTCCTAATTTGAAGTCGAATTCCGACATTTCTCATATATTTGAGTGAGTTTGCATCTAACTTTGTCAGATATCATCGAATAACATCCATTGAAGCCAATTGAGGTCAACTGTCACTTTGTAATAATTGAAAATTTTCAAAGTCTATCTTCCTAATTTGAAAGAAATCCAACATTTCTCATATATTTGAGTGAGTTTGCATCTACTTTTGTCAGATATCATCGAATAACATCCATTGAAGCCCATTGAGGTAATCTGTCACTTTGTAATAATTGAAATTTTGAAAGTCTATCTTCCTAATTTGAAGTCGAATTCCAACATTTCTTATATATTTGCGTGAGTTTGCATCTAACTTTGTCAGATATCATCGAATAACATCCATTGAAGCCCTTTGAAGTCATCTGTCACTTTGTAATAATTGAAAATTTTCAAAGTCTATCTTCCTAATTTGAAGTAGAAATCCAACATTTCTTATATATTTGAGTGAGTTTGCATCTAATTTTGTCAGATATCATCGAATAACATCCATTGAAGCCCATTGAGGTCAACTGTCACTTTGTGTTATATGAAAATTTTCAAAGTCTATCTTCCTAATTTGAAGTCGAATTCCGACATTTCTCATATATTTGAGTGAGTTTGCATCTAACTTTGTCAGATATCATCGATTAACATCCATTGAAGCCAATTGAGGTCAACTGTCACTTTGTAATAATTGAAAATTTTCAAAGTCTATCTTCCTAATTTGAAAGAAATCCAACATTTCTTATATATTTGAATATCATCGAATAACATCCATTGAAGCCCATTGAGGTAATCTGTCACTTTGTAATAATTGAAATTTTGAAAGTCTATCTTCCTAATTTGAAGTCGAATTCCAACATTTCTAATATATTTGAGTGAGTTTGCATCTACTTTTGTCAGATATCATCGAATAACATCCTTTGAAGACCATTGAGGTCATCTGTCACTTTGTAATAATTGAAAATTTTCAAAGTCTATCTTCCTAATTTGAAGTCGAATTCCAACATTTCTTATATATTTGAGTGAGTTTGCATCAACCTTCCTCAGATATCATCGAATAACATCCATTGAAGCCCTTTGAGGTCATCTGTCACTTTGTAATAATTGAAAATTTTCAAAGTCTATCTTCCTAATTTGAAGTCGAATTCCAACATTTCTCATATATTTGAGTGAGTTTGCATCTACTTTTGTCAGATATCATCGAATAACATCCATTGAAGCCCATTGAGGTAATCTGTCACTTTGTAATAATTGAAATTTTGAAAGTCTATCTTCCTAATTTGAAGTCGAATTCCAACATTTCTTATATATTTGAGTGAGTTTGCATCTAACTTTGTCAGATATCATCGAATAACATCCATTGAAGCCCATTGAGGTCAACTGTCACTTTGTAATAATTGAAAATTTTCAAAGTCTATCTTCCTAATTTGTAAGAAATCCAACATTTCTTATATATTTGAATATCATCGAATAACATCCATTGAAGCCCATTGAGGTAATCTGTCACTTTGTAATAATTGAAATTTTGAAAGTCTATCTTCCTAATTTGAAGTCGAATTCCAACATTTTTTATATATTTGAATGAGTTTGCATCTACTTTTGTAAGATATCATCGAATAACATCCTTTGAAGACCATTGAGGTCATCTGTCACTTTGTAATAATTGAAAATTTTCAAAGTCTATCTTCCTAATTTGAAGTCGAATTCCAACATTTCTTATATATTTGAGTGAGTTTGCATCAACCTTCCTCAGATATCATCGAATAACATCCATTGAGCCCATTGAGGTCAACTGTCACTTTGTAATAATTGAAAATTTTCAAAGTCTATCTTCCTAATTTGGAAGAAATCCAACATTTCTTATATATTTGAGTGAGTTTGCATCTACTTTTGTCAGATATCATCGAATAACATCCATTGAAGCCCATTGAGGTAATCTGTCACTTTGTAATAATTGAAATTTTGAAAGTCTATCTTCCTAATTTGAAGTCGAATTCCAACATTTCTTATATATTTGAGTGAGTTTGCATCTAACTTTGTCAGATATCATCGAATAACATCCATTGAAGCCCTTTGAAGTCATCTGTCACTTTGTAATAATTGAAAATTTTCAAAGTCTATCTTCCTAATTTGAAGTAGAAATCCAACATTTCTTATATATTTGAGTGAGTTTGCATCTAATTTTGTCAGATATCATCGAATAACATCCATTGAAGCCCATTGAGGTCAACTGTCACTTTGTGTTATATGAAAATTTTCAAAGTCTATCTTCCTAATTTGAAGTCGAATTCCGACATTTCTCATATATTTGAGTGAGTTTGCATCTAACTTTGTCAGATATCATCGAATAACATCCATTGAAGCCAATTGAGGTCAACTGTCACTTTGTAATAATTGAAAATTTTCAAAGTCTATCTTCCTAATTTGAAAGAAATCCAACATTTCTTATATATTTGAATATCATCGAATAACATCCATTGAAGCCCATTGAGGTAATCTGTCACTTTGTAATAATTGAAATTTTGAAAGTCTATCTTCCTAATTTGAAGTCGAATTCCAACATTTCTTATATATTTGAGTGAGTTTGCATCTACTTTTGTCAGATATCATCGAATAACATCCTTTGAAGACCATTGAGGTCATCTGTCACTTTGTAATAATTGAAAATTTTCAAAGTCTATCTTCCTAATTTGAAGTCGAATTCCAACATTTCTTATATATTTGAGTGAGTTTGCATCAACCTTCCTCAGATATCATCGAATAACATCCATTGAGCCCATTGAGGTCAACTGTCACTTTGTAATAATTGAAAATTTTCAAAGTCTATCTTCCTAATTTGAAAGAAATCCAACATTTCTTATATATTTGAGTGAGTTTGCATCTACTTTTGTCAGATATCATCGAATAACATCCATTGAAGCCCATTGAGGTAATCTGTCACTTTGTAATAATTGAAATTTTGAAAGTCTATCTTCCTAATTTGAAGTCGAATTCCAACATTTCTTATATATTTGAGTGAGTTTGCATCTAACTTTGTCAGATATCATCGAATAACATCCATTGAAGCCCTTTGAAGTCATCTGTCACTTTGTAATAATTGAAAATTTTCAAAGTCTATCTTCCTAATTTGAAGTAGAAATCCAACATTTCTTATATATTTGAGTGAGTTTGCATCTAATTTTGTCAGATATCATCGAATAACATCCATTGAAGCCCATTGAGGTCAACTGTCACTTTGTGTTATATGAAAATTTTTAAAGTCTATCTTCCTAATTTGAAGTCGAATTCCGACATTTCTCATATATTTGAGTGAGTTTGCATCTAAATTTGTCAGATATCATCGAATAACATCCATTGAAGCCAATTGAGGTCAACTGTCACTTTGTAATAATTGAAAATTTTCAAAGTCTATCTTCCTAATTTGAAAGAAATCCAACATTTCTTATATATTTGAATATCATCGAATAACATCCATTGAAGCCCATTGAGGTAATCTGTCACTTTGTAATAATTGAAATTTTGAAAGTCTATCTTCCTAATTTGAAGTCGAATTCCAACATTTCTTATATATTTGAGTGAGTTTGCATCTAACTTTGTCAGATATCATCGAATAACATCCATTGAAGCCCATTGAGGTCAACTGTCACTTTGTAATAATTGAAATTTTGAAAGTCTATCTTCCTAATTTGAAGTCGAATTCCAACATTTCTTATATATTTGAATGAGTTTGCATCTACTTTTGTCAGATATCATCGAATAACATCCTTTGAAGACCATTGAGGTCATCTGTCACTTTGTAATAATTGAAAATTTTCAAAGTCTATCTTCCTAATTTGAAGTCGAATTCCAACATTTCTTATATATTTGAGTGAGTTTGCATCAACCTTCCTCAGATATCATCGAATAACATCCATTGAGCCCATTGAGGTCAACTGTCACTTTGTAATAATTGAAAATTTTCAAAGTCTATCTTCCTAATTTGAAAGAAATCCAACATTTCTTATATATTTGAGTGAGTTTGCATCTACTTTTGTCAGATATCATCGAATAACATCCATTGAAGCCCATTGAGGTAATCTGTCACTTTGTAATAATTGAAATTTTGAAAGTCTATCTTCCTAATTTGAAGTCGAATTCCAACATTTCTTATATATTTGAGTGAGTTTGCATCTAACTTTGTCAGATATCATCGAATAACATCCATTGAAGCCCATTGAGGTCAACTGTCACTTTGTAATAATTGAAAATTTTCAAAGTCTATCTTCCTAATTTGAAAGAAATCCAACATTTCTCATATATTTGAGTGAGTTTGCATCTACTTTTGTCAGATATCATCGAATAACATCCATTGAAGCCCATTGAGGTAATCTGTCACTTTGTAATAATTGAAATTTTGAAAGTCTATCTTCCTAATTTGAAGTCGAATTCCAACATTTCTTATATATTTGAGTGAGTTTGCATCTAACTTTGTCAGATATCATCGAATAACATCCATTGAAGCCCTTTGAAGTCATCTGTCACTTTGTAATAATTGAAAATTTTCAAAGTCTATCTTCCTAATTTGAAGTAGAAATCCAACATTTCTTATATATTTGAGTGAGTTTGCATCTAATTTTGTCAGATATCATCGAATAACATCCATTGAAGCCCATTGAGGTCAACTGTCACTTTGTGTTATATGAAAATTTTCAAAGTCTATCTTCCTAATTTGAAGTCGAATTCCGACATTTCTCATATATTTGAGTGAGTTTGCATCTAACTTTGTCAGATATCATCGAATAACATCCATTGAAGCCAATTGAGGTCAACTGTCACTTTGTAATAATTGAAAATTTTCAAAGTCTATCTTCCTAATTTGAAAGAAATCCAACATTTCTTATATATTTGAATATCATCGAATAACATCCATTGAAGCCCATTGAGGTAATCTGTCACTTTGTAATAATTGAAATTTTGAAAGTCTATCTTCCTAATTTGAAGTCGAATTCCAACATTTCTTATATATTTGAGTGAGTTTGCATCTACTTTTGTCAGATATCATCGAATAACATCCTTTGAAGACCATTGAGGTCATCTGTCACTTTGTAATAATTGAAAATTTTCAAAGTCTATCTTCCTAATTTGAAGTCGAATTCCAACATTTCTTATATATTTGAGTGAGTTTGCATCAACCTTCCTCAGATATCATCGAATAACATCCATTGAAGCCCTTTGAGGTCATCTGTCACTTTGTAATAATTGAAAATTTTCAAAGTCTATCTTCCTAATTTGAAGTCGAATTCCAACATTTCTCATATATTTGAGTGAGTTTGCATCTACTTTTGTCAGATATCATCGAATAACATCCATTGAAGCCCATTGAGGTAATCTGTCACTTTGTAATAATTGAAATTTTGAAAGTCTATCTTCCTAATTTGAAGTCGAATTCCAACATTTCTTATATATTTGAGTGAGTTTGCATCTAACTTTGTCAGATATCATCGAATAACATCCATTGAAGCCCATTGAGGTCAACTGTCACTTTGTAATAATTGAAAATTTTCAAAGTCTATCTTCCTAATTTGTAAGAAATCCAACATTTCTTATATATTTGAATATCATCGAATAACATCCATTGAAGCCCATTGAGGTAATCTGTCACTTTGTAATAATTGAAATTTTGAAAGTCTATCTTCCTAATTTGAAGTCGAATTCCAACATTTCTTATATATTTGAATGAGTTTGCATCTACTTTTGTCAGATATCATCGAATAACATCCTTTGAAGACCATTGAGGTCATCTGTCACTTTGTAATAATTGAAAATTTTCAAAGTCTATCTTCCTAATTTGAAGTCGAATTCCAACATTTCTTATATATTTGAGTGAGTTTGCATCAACCTTCCTCAGATATCATCGAATAACATCCATTGAAGCCCTTTGAGGTCATCTGTCACTTTGTAATAATTGAAAATTTTCAAAGTCTATCTTCCTAATTTGAAGTCGAATTCCAACATTTCTCATATATTTGAGTGAGTTTGCATCTACTTTTGTCAGATATCATCGAATAACATCCATTGAAGCCCATTGAGGTAATCTGTCACTTTGTAATAATTGAAATTTTGAAAGTCTATCTTCCTAATTTGAAGTCGAATTCCAACATTTCTTATATATTTGAGTGAGTTTGCATCTAACTTTGTCAGATATCATCGAATAACATCCATTGAAGCCCATTGAGGTCAACTGTCACTTTGTAATAATTGAAAATTTTCAAAGTCTATCTTCCTAATTTGTAAGAAATCCAACATTTCTTATATATTTGAATATCATCGAATAACATCCATTGAAGCCCATTGAGGTAATCTGTCACTTTGTAATAATTGAAATTTTGAAAGTCTATCTTCCTAATTTGAAGTCGAATTCCAACATTTCTTATATATTTGAATGAGTTTGCATCTACTTTTGTCAGATATCATCGAATAACATCCTTTGAAGACCATTGAGGTCATCTGTCACTTTGTAATAATTGAAAATTTTCAAAGTCTATCTTCCTAATTTGAAGTCGAATTCCAACATTTCTTATATATTTGAGTGAGTTTGCATCAACCTTCCTCAGATATCATCGAATAACATCCATTGAGCCCATTGAGGTCAACTGTCACTTTGTAATAATTGAAAATTTTCAAAGTCTATCTTCCTAATTTGAAAGAAATCCAACATTTCTTATATATTTGAGTGAGTTTGCATCTACTTTTGTCAGATATCATCGAATAACATCCATTGAAGCCCATTGAGGTAATCTGTCACTTTGTAATAATTGAAATTTTGAAAGTCTATCTTCCTAATTTGAAGTCGAATTCCAACATTTCTTATATATTTGAGTGAGTTTGCATCTAACTTTGTCAGATATCATCGAATAACATCCATTGAAGCCCTTTGAAGTCATCTGTCACTTTGTAATAATTGAAATTTTGAAAGTCTATCTTCCTAATTTGAAGTCGAATTCCAACATTTCTTATATATTTGAGTGAGTTTGCATCTAACTTTGTCAGATATCATCGAATAACATCCATTGAAGCCCATTGAGGTCAACTGTCACTTTGTAATAATTGAAAATTTTCAAAGTCTATCTTCCTAATTTGAAAGAAATCCAACATTTCTCATATATTTGAGTGAGTTTGCATCTACTTTTGTCAGATATCATCGAATAACATCCATTGAAGCCCATTGAGGTAATCTGTCACTTTGTAATAATTGAAATTTTGAAAGTCTATCTTCCTAATTTGAAGTCGAATTCCAACATTTCTTATATATTTGAGTGAGTTTGCATCTAACTTTGTCAGATATCATCGAATAACATCCATTGAAGCCCTTTGAAGTCATCTGTCACTTTGTAATAATTGAAAATTTTCAAAGTCTATCTTCCTAATTTGAAGTAGAAATCCAACATTTCTTATATATTTGAGTGAGTTTGCATCTAATTTTGTCAGATATCATCGAATAACATCCATTGAAGCCCATTGAGGTCAACTGTCACTTTGTGTTATATGAAAATTTTCAAAGTCTATCTTCCTAATTTGAAGTCGAATTCCGACATTTCTCATATATTTGAGTGAGTTTGCATCTAACTTTGTCAGATATCATCGAATAACATCCATTGAAGCCAATTGAGGTCAACTGTCACTTTGTAATAATTGAAAATTTTCAAAGTCTATCTTCCTAATTTGAAAGAAATCCAACATTTCTTATATATTTGAATATCATCGAATAACATCCATTGAAGCCCATTGAGGTAATCTGTCACTTTGTAATAATTGAAATTTTGAAAGTCTATCTTCCTAATTTGAAGTCGAATTCCAACATTTCTTATATATTTGAGTGAGTTTGCATCTACTTTTGTCAGATATCATCGAATAACATCCATTGAAGCCCATTGAGGTAATCTGTCACTTTGTAATAATTGAAATTTTGAAAGTCTATCTTCCTAATTTGAAGTCGAATTCCAACATTTTTTATATATTTGAATGAGTTTGCATCTACTTTTGTCAGATATCATCGAATAACATCCTTTGAAGACCATTGAGGTCATCTGTCACTTTGTAATAATTGAAAATTTTCAAAGTCTATCTTCCTAATTTGAAGTCGAATTCCAACATTTCTTATATATTTGAGTGAGTTTGCATCAACCTTCCTCAGATATCATCGAATAACATCCATTGAGCCCATTGAGGTCAACTGTCACTTTGTAATAATTGAAAATTTTCAAAGTCTATCTTCCTAATTTGAAAGAAATCCAACATTTCTTATATATTTGAGTGAGTTTGCATCTACTTTTGTCAGATATCATCGAATAACATCCATTGAAGCCCATTGAGGTAATCTGTCACTTTGTAATAATTGAAATTTTGAAAGTCTATCTTCCTAATTTGAAGTCGAATTCCAACATTTCTTATATATTTGAGTGAGTTTGCATCTAACTTGTCAGATATCATCGAATAACATCCATTGAAGCCCTTTGAAGTCATCTGTCACTTTGTAATAATTGAAAATTTTCATAGTCTATCTTCCTAATTTGAAGTAGAAATCCAACATTTCTTATATATTTGAGTGAGTTTGCATCTAATTTTGTCAGATATCATCGAATAACATCCATTGAAGCCCATTGAGGTCAACTGTCACTTTGTGTTATATGAAAATTTTCAAAGTCTATCTTCCTAATTTGAAGTCGAATTCCGACATTTCTCATATATTTGAGTGAGTTTGCATCTAACTTTGTCAGATATCATCGAATAACATCCATTGAAGCCAATTGAGGTCAACTGTCACTTTGTAATAATTGAAAATTTTCAAAGTCTATCTTCCTAATTTGAAAGAAATCCAACATTTCTTATATATTTGAATATCATCGAATAACATCCATTGAAGCCCATTGAGGTAATCTGTCACTTTGTAATAATTGAAATTTTGAAAGTCTATCTTCCTAATTTGAAGTCGAATTCCAACATTTCTTATATATTTGAGTGAGTTTGCATCTACTTTTGTCAGATATCATCGAATAACATCCTTTGAAGACCATTGAGGTCATCTGTCACTTTGTAATAATTGAAAATTTTCAAAGTCTATCTTCCTAATTTGAAGTCGAATTCCAACATTTCTTATATATTTGAGTGAGTTTGCATCAACCTTCCTCAGATATCATCGAATAACATCCATTGAGCCCATTGAGGTCAACTGTCACTTTGTAATAATTGAAAATTTTCAAAGTCTATCTTCCTAATTTGAAAGAAATCCAACATTTCTTATATATTTGAGTGAGTTTGCATCTACTTTTGTCAGATATCATCGAATAACATCCATTGAAGCCCATTGAGGTAATCTGTCACTTTGTAATAATTGAAATTTTGAAAGTCTATCTTCCTAATTTGAAGTCGAATTCCAACATTTCTTATATATTTGAGTGAGTTTGCATCTAACTTTGTCAGATATCATCGAATAACATCCATTGAAGCCCTTTGAAGTCATCTGTCACTTTGTAATAATTGAAAATTTTCAAAGTCTATCTTCCTAATTTGAAGTAGAAATCCAACATTTCTTATATATTTGAGTGAGTTTGCATCTAATTTTGTCAGATATCATCGAATAACATCCATTGAAGCCCATTGAGGTCAACTGTCACTTTGTGTTATATGAAAATTTTCAAAGTCTATCTTCCTAATTTGAAGTCGAATTCCGACATTTCTCATATATTTGAGTGAGTTTGCATCTAACTTTGTCAGATATCATCGAATAACATCCATTGAAGCCAATTGAGGTCAACTGTCACTTTGTAATAATTGAAAATTTTCAAAGTCTATCTTCCTAATTTGAAAGAAATCCAACATTTCTTATATATTTGAATATCATCGAATAACATCCATTGAAGCCCATTGAGGTAATCTGTCACTTTGTAATAATTGAAATTTTGAAAGTCTATCTTCCTAATTTGAAGTCGAATTCCAACATTTCTTATATATTTGAGTGAGTTTGCATCTATTTTTGTCAGATATCATCGAATAACATCCTTTGAAGACCATTGAGGTCATCTGTCACTTTGTAATAATTGAAAATTTTCAAAGTCTATCTTCCTAATTTGAAGTCGAATTCCAACATTTCTTATATATTTGAGTGAGTTTGCATCAACCTTCCTCAGATATCATCGAATAACATCCATTGAAGCCCTTTGAGGTCATCTGTCACTTTGTAATAATTGAAAATTTTCAAAGTCTATCTTCCTAATTTGAAGTCGAATTCCAACATTTCTCATATATTTGAGTGAGTTTGCATCTACTTTTGTCAGATATCATCGAATAACATCCATTGAAGCCCATTGAGGTAATCTGTCACTTTGTAATAATTGAAATTTTGAAAGTCTATCTTCCTAATTTGACGTCGAATTCCAACATTTCTTATATATTTGAGTGAGTTTGCATCTAACTTTGTCAGATATCATCGAATAACATCCATTGAAGCCCATTGAGGTCAACTGTCACTTTGTAATAATTGAAAATTTTCAAAGTCTATCTTCCTAATTTGTAAGAAATCCAACATTTCTTATATATTTGAATATCATCGAATAACATCCATTGAAGCCCATTGAGGTAATCTGTCACTTTGTAATAATTGAAATTTTGAAAGTCTATCTTCCTAATTTGAAGTCGAATTCCAACATTTCTTATATATTTGAATGAGTTTGCATCTACTTTTGTCAGATATCATCGAATAACATCCTTTGAAGACCATTGAGGTCATCTGTCACTTTGTAATAATTGAAAATTTTCAAAGTCTATCTTCCTAATTTGAAGTCGAATTCCAACATTTCTTATATATTTGAGTGAGTTTGCATCAACCTTCCTCAGATATCGTCGAATAACATCCATTGAGCCCATTGAGGTCAACTGTCACTTTGTAATAATTGAAAATTTTCAAAGTCTATCTTCCTAATTTGAAAGAAATCCAACATTTCTTATATATTTGAGTGAGTTTGCATCTACTTTTGTCAGATATCATCGAATAACATCCATTGAAGCCCATTGAGGTAATCTGTCACTTTGTAATAATTGAAATTTTGAAAGTCTATCTTCCTAATTTGAAGTCGAATTCCAACATTTCTTATATATTTGAGTGAGTTTGCATCTAACTTTGTCAGATATCATCGAATAACATCCATTGAAGCCCATTGAGGTCAACTGTCACTTTGTAATAATTGAAAATTTTCAAAGTCTATCTTCCTAATTTGAAAGAAATCCAACATTTCTCATATATTTGAGTGAGTTTGCATCTACTTTTGTCAGATATCATCGAATAACATCCATTGAAGCCCATTGAGGTAATCTGTCACTTTGTAATAATTGAAATTTTGAAAGTCTATCTTCCTAATTTGAAGTCGAATTCCAACATTTCTTATATATTTGACTGAGTTTGCATCTAACTTTGTCAGATATCATCGAATAACATCCATTGAAGCCCTTTGAAGTCATCTGTCACTTTGTAATAATTGAAAATTTTCAAAGTCTATCTTCCTAATTTGAAGTAGAAATCCAACATTTCTTATATATTTGAGTGAGTTTGCATCTAATTTTGTCAGATATCATCGAATAACATCCATTGAAGCCCATTGAGGTCAACTGTCACTTTGTGTTATATGAAAATTTTCAAAGTCTATCTTCCTAATTTGAAGTCGAATTCCGACATTTCTCATATATTTGAGTGAGTTTGCATCTAACTTTGTCAGATATCATCGAATAACATCCATTGAAGCCAATTGAGGTCAACTGTCACTTTGTAATAATTGAAAATTTTCAAAGTCTATCTTCCTAATTTGAAAGAAATCCAACATTTCTTATATATTTGAATATCATCGAATAACATCCATTGAAGCCCATTGAGGTAATCTGTCACTTTGTAATAATTGAAATTTTGAAAGTCTATCTTCCTAATTTGAAGTCGAATTCCAACATTTCTTATATATTTGAGTGAGTTTGCATCTACTTTTGTCAGATATCATCGAATAACATCCTTTGAAGACCATTGAGGTCATCTGTCACTTTGTAATAATTGAAAATTTTCAAAGTCTATCTTCCTAATTTGAAGTCGAATTCCAACATTTCTTATATATTTGAGTGAGTTTGCATCAACCTTCCTCAGATATCATCGAATAACATCCATTGAAGCCCTTTGAGGTCATCTGTCACTTTGTAATAATTGAAAATTTTCAAAGTCTATCTTCCTAATTTGAAGTCGAATTCCAACATTTCTCATATATTTGAGTGAGTTTGCATCTACTTTTGTCAGATATCATCGAATAACATCCATTGAAGCCCATTGAGGTAATCTGTCACTTTGTAATAATTGAAATTTTGAAAGTCTATCTTCCTAATTTGAAGTCGAATTCCAACATTTCTTATATATTTGAGTGAGTTTGCATCTAACTTTGTCAGATATCATCGAATAACATCCATTGAAGCCCATTGAGGTCAACTGTCACTTTGTAATAATTGAAAATTTTCAAAGTCTATCTTCCTAATTTGTAAGAAATCCAACATTTCTTATATATTTGAATATCATCGAATAACATCCATTGAAGCCCATTGAGGTAATCTGTCACTTTGTAATAATTGAAATTTTGAAAGTCTATCTTCCTAATTTGAAGTCGAATTCCAACATTTTTTATATATTTGAATGAGTTTGCATCTACTTTTGTCAGATATCATCGAATAACATCCTTTGAAGACCATTGAGGTCATCTGTCACTTTGTAATAATTCAAAATTTTCAAAGTCTATCTTCCTAATTTGAAGTCGAATTCCAACATTTCTTATATATTTGAGTGAGTTTGCATCAACCTTCCTCAGATATCATCGAATAACATCCATTGAGCCCATTGAGGTCAACTGTCACTTTGTAATAATTGAAAATTTTCAAAGTCTATCTTCCTAATTTGAAAGAAATCCAACATTTCTTATATATTTGAGTGAGTTTGCATCTACTTTTGTCAGATATCATCGAATAACATCCATTGAAGCCCATTGAGGTAATCTGTCACTTTGTAATAATTGAAATTTTGAAAGTCTATCTTCCTAATTTGAAGTCGAATTCCAACATTTCTTATATATTTGAGTGAGTTTGCATCTAACTTTGTCAGATATCATCGAATAACATCCATTGAAGCCCATTGAGGTCAACTGTCACTTTGTAATAATTGAAAATTTTCAAAGTCTATCTTCCTAATTTGAAAGAAATCCAACATTTCTCATATATTTGAGTGAGTTGGCATCTACTTTTGTCAGATATCATCGAATAACATCCATTGAAGCCCATTGAGGTAATCTGTCACTTTGTAATAATTGAAATTTTGAAAGTCTATCTTCCTAATTTGAAGTCGAATTCCAACATTTCTTATATATTTGAGTGAGTTTGCATCTAACTTTGTCAGATATCATCGAATAACATCCATTGAAGCCCATTGAGGTCAACTGTCACTTTGTAATAATTGAAAATTTTCAAAGTCTATCTTCCTAATTTGAAAGAAATCCAACATTTCTCATATATTTGAGTGAGTTTGCATCTACTTTTGTCAGATATCATCGAATAACATCCATTGAAGCCGATTGAGGTAATCTGTCACTTTGTAATAATTGAAATTTTGAAAGTCTATCTTCCTAATTTGAAGTCGAATTCCAACATTTCTTATATATTTGAGTGAGTTTGCATCTAACTTTGTCAGATATCATCGAATAACATCCATTGAAGCCCTTTGAAGTCATCTGTCACTTTGTAATAATTGAAAATTTTCAAAGTCTATCTTCCTAATTTGAAGTAGAAATCCAACATTTCTTATATATTTGAGTGAGTTTGCATCTAACTCTGTTAGATATCATCGAATAACATCCATTGAAGCCCATTGAGGTCAACTGTCACTTTGTCTTATATGAAAATTTTCAAAGTCTATCTTCCTAATTTGAAGTCGAATTCCAACATTTCTCATATATTTGAGTGAGTTTGCATCTAACTTTGTCAGATATCATCGAATAACATCCATTGAAGCCCATTGAGGTCAACTGTCACTTTGTAATAATTGAAAATTTTCAAAATCTATCTTCCCAATTTGAAGTCGAATTCCAACATTTCTTATATATTTGAGTGAGTTTGCATCTAACTTTCTCAGATATCATCGAATAACATCCATTGAAGCCCTTTGAGGTCAACTGTCACTTTGTGTTATAAGAAAATTTTCAAAGTCTATCTTCCTAATTTGAAGTAGAAATCCAACATTTCTTATATATTTGAGTGAGTTTGCATCTAATTTTGTCAGATATCATCGAATAACATCCATTGAAGCCCATTGAGGTCAACTGTCACTTTGTAATAATTGAAAATTTTCAAAGTCTATCTTCCTAATTTGAAAGAAATCCAACATTTCTTATTTATTTGAATATCATCGAATAACATCCATTGAAGCCCATTGAGGTAATCTGTCACTTTGTAATAATTGAAATTTTGAAAGTCTATCTTCCTAATTTGAAGTCGAATTCCAACATTTCTTATATATTTGAGTGAGTTTGCATCTACTTTTGTCAGATATCATCGAATAACATCCTTTGAAGACCATTGAGGTCATCTGTCACTTTGTAATAATTGAAAATTTTCAAAGTCTATCTTCCTAATTTGAAGTCGAATTCCAACATTTCTTATATATTTGAGTGAGTTTGCATCAACCTTCCTCAGATATCATCGAATAACATCCATTGAAGCCCTTTGAGGTCATCTGTCACTTTGTAATAATTGAAAATTTTCAAAGTCTATCTTCCTAATTTGAAGTCGAATTCCAACATTTCTTATATATTTGAGTGAGTTTGCATCTAACTTTCTCAGATATCATCAAATAACATCCATTGAAGCCCATTGAGGTCAACTGTCACTTTGTAATAATTGAAAATTTTCAAAGTCTATCTTCCTAATTTGAAAGAAATCCAACATTTCTCATATATTTGAGTGAGTTGGCATCTACTTTTGTCAGATATCATCGAATAACATCCATTGAAGCCCATTGAGGTAATCTGTCACTTTGTAATAATTGAAATTTTGAAAGTCTATCTTCCTAATTTGAAGTCGAATTCCAACATTTCTTATATATTTGAGTGAGTTTGCATCTAACTTTGTCAGATATCATCGAATAACATCCATTGAAGCCCATTGAGGTCAACTGTCACTTTGTAATAATTGAAAATTTTCAAAGTCTATCTTCCTAATTTGAAAGAAATCCAACATTTCTCATATATTTGAATATCATCGAATAACATCCATTGAAGCCCATTGAGGTAATCTGTCACTTTGTAATAATTGAAATTTTGAAAGTCTATGTTCCTAATTTGAAGTCGAATTCCAACATTTCTTATATATTTGAATGAGTTTGCATCTACTTTTGTCAGATATCATCGAATAACATCCTTTGAAGACCATTGAGGTCATCTGTCACTTTGTAATAATTGAAAATTTTCAAAGTCTATCTTCCTAATTTGAAGTCGAATTCCAACATTTCTTATATATTTGAGTGAGTTTGCATCAACTTTCCTCAGATATCATCGAATAACATCCATTGAGCCCATTGAGGTCAACTGTCACTTTGTAATAATTGAAAATTTTCAAAATCTATCTTCCTAATTTGAAAGAAATCCAACATTTCTTATATATTTGAGTGAGTTTGCATCTACTTTTGTCAGATATCATCGAATAACATCCATTGAAGCCCATTGAGGTAATCTGTCACTTTGTAATAATTGAAATTTTGAAAGTCTATCTTCCTAATTTGAAGTCGAATTCCAACATTTCTTATATATTTGAGTGAGTTTGCATCTAACTTTGTCAGATATCATCGAATAACATCCATTGAAGCCCATTGAGGTCAACTGTCACTTTGTAATAATTGAAAATTTTCAAAGTCTATCTTCCTAATTTGAAAGAAATCCAACATTTCTCATATATTTGAGTGAGTTTGCATCTACTTTTGTCAGATATCATCGAATAACATCCATTGAAGCCCATTGAGGTAATCTGTCACTTTGTAATAATTGAAATTTTGAAAGTCTATCTTCCTAATTTGAAGTCGAATTCCAACATTTCTTATATATTTGAGTGAGTTTGCATCTAACTTTGTCAGATATCATCGAATAACATCCATTGAAGCCCATTGAGGTCAACTGTCACTTTGTCTTATATGAAAATTTTCAAAGTCTATCTTCCTAATTTGAAAGAAATCCAACATTTCTCATATATTTGAGTGAGTTTGCATCTACTTTTGTCAGATATCATCGAATAACATCCATTGAAGCCCTTTGAAGTCATCTGTCACTTTGTAATAATTGAAAATTTTCAAAGTCTATCTTCCTAATTTGAAGTAGAAATCCAACATTTCTTATATATTTGAGTGAGTTTGCATCTAACTCTGTTAGATATCATCGAATAACATCCATTGAAGCCCATTGAGGTCAACTGTCTCTTTGTCTTATATGAAAATTTTCAAAGTCTATCTTCCTAATTTGAAGTCGAATTCCAACATTTCTCATATATTTGAGTGAGTTTGCATCTAACTTTGTCAGATATCATCGAATAACATCCATTGAAGCCCATTGAGGTCAACTGTCACTTTGTAATAATTGAAAATTTTCAAAATCTATCTTCCTAATTTGAAGTCGAATTCCAACATTTCTTATATATTTGAGTGAGTTTGCATCTAACTTTCTCAGATATCATCGAATAACATCCATTGAAGCCCTTTGAGGTCAACTGTCACTTTGTGTTATAAGAAAATTTTCAAAGTCTATCTTCCTAATTTGAAGTAGAAATCCAACATTTCTTATATATTTGAGTGAGTTTGCATCTAATTTTGTCAGATATCATCGAATAACATCCATTGAAGCCCATTGAGGTCAACTGTCACTTTGTAATAATTGAAAATTTTCAAAGTCTATCTTCCTAATTTGAAAGAAATCCAACATTTCTTATTTATTTGAATATCATCGAATAACATCCATTGAAGCCCATTGAGGTAATCTGTCACTTTGTAATAATTGAAATTTTGAAAGTCTATCTTCCTAATTTGAAGTCGAATTCCAACATTTCTTATATATTTGAGTGAGTTTGCATCTACTTTTGTCAGATATCATCGAATAACATCCTTTGAAGACCATTGAGGTCATCTGTCACTTTGTAATAATTGAAAATTTTCAAAGTCTATCTTCCTAATTTGAAGTCGAATTCCAACATTTCTTATATATTTGAGTGAGTTTGCATCAACCTTCCTCAGATATCATCGAATAACATCCATTGAAGCCCTTTGAGGTCATCTGTCACTTTGTAATAATTGAAAATTTTCAAAGTCTATCTTCCTAATTTGAAGTCGAATTCCAACATTTCTTATATATTTGAGTGAGTTTGCATCTAACTTTCTCAGATATCATCAAATAACATCCATTGAAGCCCTTTGAGGTCATCTGTCACTTTGTAATAATTGAAAATTGTCAAAGTCTATCTTCCTAATTTGAAGTAGAAATCCAACATTTCTTATATATTTGAGTGAGTTTGCATCTACTTTTGTCAGATATCATCAAATAACATCCATTGAAGCCCATTGAGGTCAACTGTCACTTTGTGTTATATGAAAATTTTCAAAGTCTATCTTCCTAATTTGAAGTCGAATTCCGACATTTCTCATATATTTGAGTGAGTTTGCATCTACTTTTGTCAGATATCATCGAATAACATCCATTGAATCCAATTGAGGTCATCTGTCACTTTGTACTAATTGAAAATTTTCAAAGTCTATCTTCCTAATTTGAAGTCAAATTCCGACATTTCTTATATATTTGAGTGAGTTTGCATCTAACTTTGTCAGATATAATCGAATAACATCCATTGAAGCCCATTGAGGTCAACTGTCACTTTGTAATAATTGAAAATTTTCAAAGTCTATCTTCCTAATTTGAAGTCGAATTCCAACATTTCTTATATATTTGAGTGAGTTTGCATCTAACTTTCTCAGATATCATCGAATAACATCCATTGAAGCCCTTTGAGGTCATCTGTCACTTTGTAATAATTGAAAATTTTCAAAGTCTATCTTCCTAATTTGAAGTCGAATTCCAACATTTCTTATATATTTGAGTGAGTTTGCATCTAACTTTGTCAGATATCATCGAATAACATCCATTGAAGTCCATTTAGGTCAACTGTCACTTTGTAATAATTGAAAATTTTCAAAGTCTATCTTCCTAATTTGAAAGAAATCCAACATTTCTTATATATTTGAGTGAGTTTGCATCTACTTTTGTCAGATATCATCGAATAACATCCATTGAAGCCCATTGAGGTAATCTGTCACTTTGTAATAATTGAAATTTTGAAAGTCTATCTTCCTAATTTGAAGTCGAATTCCAACATTTCTTATATATTTGAGTGAGTTTGCATCTAACTTTGTCAGATATCATCGAATAACATCCATTGAAGCCCATTGAGGTCAACTGTCACTTTGTAATAATTGAAAATTTTCAAAGTCTATCTTCCTAATTTGAAAGAAATCCAACATTTCTCATATATTTGAGTGAGTTTGCATCTACTTTTGTCAGATATCATCGAATAACATCCATTGAAGCCCATTGAGGTAATCTGTCACTTTGTAATAATTGAAATTTTGAAAGTCTATCTTCCTAATTTGAAGTCGAATTCCAACATTTCTTATATATTTGAGTGAGTTTGCATCTAACTTTGTCAGATATCATCGAATAACATCCATTGAAGCCCATTGAGGTCAACTGTCACTTTGTCTTATATGAAAATTTTCAAAGTCTATCTTCCTAATTTGAAGTAGAAATCCAACATTTCTTATATATTTGAGTGAGTTTGCATCTAATTTTGTCAGATATCATCGAATAACATCCATTGAAGCCCATTGAGGTCAACTGTAACTTTGTAATAATTGAAAATTTTCAAAGTCTATCTTCCTAATTTGAAAGAAATCCAACATTTCTTATTTATTTGAATATCATCGAATAACATCCATTGAAGCCCATTGAGGTAATCTGTCACTTTGTAATAATTGAAATTTTGAAAGTCTATCTTCCTAATTTGAAGTCGAATTCCAACATTTCTTATATATTTGAGTTAGTTTGCATCTACTTTTGTCAGATATCATCGAATAACATCCTTTGAAGACCATTGAGGTCATCTGTCACTTTGTAATAATTGAAAATTTTCAAAGTCTATCTTCCTAATTTGAAGTCGAATTCCAACAATTCTTATATATTTGAGTGAGTTTGCATCTAACTTTCTCAGATATCATCAAATAACATCCATTGAAGCCCTTTGAGGTCATCTGTCACTTTGTAATAATTGAAAATTGTCAAAGTCTATCTTCCTAATTTGAAGTCGAATTCCAACATTTCTTATATATTTGAGTGAGTTTGTATCAACCTTCCTCAGATATCATCGAATAACATCCATTGAAGCCCTTTGAGGTCATCTGTCACTTTGTAATAATTGAAAATTTTCAAAGTCTATCTTCCTAATTTGAAGTCGAATTCCAACAATTCTTATATATTTGAGTGAGTTTGCATCTAACTTTCTCAGATATCATCAAATAACATCCATTGAAGCCCTTTGAGGTCATCTGTCACTTTGTAATAATTGAAAATTGTCAAAGTCTATCTTCCTAATTTGAAGTAGAAATCCAACATTTCTTATATATTTGAGTGAGTTTGCATCTACTTTTGTCAGATATCATCGAATAACATCCATTGAAGCCAATTGAGGTCATCTGTCACTTTGTACTAATTGAAAATTTTCAAAGTCTATCTTCCTAATTTGAAGTCGAATTCCAACATTTCTTATATATTTGAGTGAGTTTGCATCTAACTTTTTCAGATATCATCGAATAACATCCATTGAAGCCCTTTGAGGTCATCTGTCACTTTGTAATAATTGAAAATTTTCAAAGTCTATCTTCCTAATTTGAAGTCGAATTCCAACATTTCTTATATATTTGAGTGAGTTTGCATCTACTTTTGTCAGATATCATCGAATAACATCCATTGAAGCCCATTGAGGTCAACTGTCACTTTGTAATAATTAAAAATTTTCAAAGTCTATCTTCCTAATTTGAAGTAGAAATCCAACATTTCTTATATATTTGAGTGAGTTTGCATCTACTTTTGTCAGATATCATCGAATAACATCCATTGAAGCCCATTGAGGTCAACTGTAACTTTGTAATAATTGAAAATTTTCAAAGTCTATCTTCCTAATTTGAAAGAAATCCAACATTTCTTATTTATTTGAATATCATCGAATAACATCCATTGAAGCCCATTGAGGTAATCTGTCACTTTGTAATAATTGAAATTTTGAAAGTCTATCTTCCTAATTTGAAGTCGAATTCCAACATTTCTTATATATTTGAGTGAGTTTGCATCTACTTTTGTCAGATATCATCGAATAACATCCTTTGAAGACCATTGAGGTCATCTGTCACTTTGTAATAATTGAAAATTTTCAAAGTCTATCTTCCTAATTTGAAGTCGAATTCCAACATTTCTTATATATTTGAGTGAGTTTGCATCAACCTTCCTCAGATATCATCGAATAACATCCATTGAAGCCCTTTGAGGTCATCTGTCACTTTGTAATAATTGAAAATTTTCAAAGTCTATCTTCCTAATTTGAAGTCGAATTCCAACATTTCTTATATATTTGAGTGAGTTTGCATCTAACTTTGTCAGATATCATCGAATAACATCCATTGAAGCCCATTGAGGTCAACTGTCACTTTGTAATAATTGAAAATTTTCAAAGTCTATCTTCCTAATTTGAAAGAAATCCAACATTTCTCATATATTTGAGTGAGTTTGCATCTACTTTTGTCAGATATCATCGAATAACATCCATTGAAGCCCATTGAGGTAATCTGTCACTTTGTAATAATTGAAATTTTGAAAGTCTATCTTCCTAATTTGAAGTCGAATTCCAACATTTCTCATATATTTGAGTGAGTTTGCATCTAACTTTGTCAGATATCATCGAATAACATCCATTGAAGCCCTTTGAAGTCATCTGTCACTTTGTAATAATTGAAAATTTTCAAAGTCTATCTTCCTTATTTGAAGTAGAAATCCAACATTTCTTATATATTTGAGTGAGTTTGCATCTAACTCTGTTAGATATCATCGAATAACATCCATTGAAGCCCATTGAGGTCAACTGTCACTTTGTCTTATATGAAAATTTTCAAAGTCTATCTTCCTAATTTGAAGTCGAATTCCAACATTTCTCATATATTTGAGTGAGTTTGCATCTAACTTTGTCAGATATCATCGAATAACATCCATTGAAGCCCATTGAGGTCAACTGTCACTTTGTAATAATTGAAAATTTTCAAAATCTATCTTCCTAATTTGAAGTCGAATTCCAACATTTCTTATATATTTGAGTGAGTTTGCATCTAACTTTCTCAGATATCATCGAATAACATCCATTGAAGCCCTTTGAGGTCATCTGTCACTTTGTAATAATTGAAAATTTTCAAAGTCTATCTTCCTAATTTGAAGTCGAATTCCAACATTTCTTATATATTTGAGTGAGTTTGCATCTAACTTTCTCAGATATCATCGAATAACATCCATTGAAGCCCTTTGAGGTCATCTGTCACTTTGTAATAATTGAAAATTTTCAAAGTCTATCTTCCTAATTTGAAGTCGAATTCCAACATTTCTTATATATTTGAGTGAGTTTGCATCTAACTTTGTCAGATATCATCGAATAACATCCATTGAAGTCCATTTAGGTCAACTGTCACTTTGTAATAATTGAAAATTTTCAAAGTCTATCTTCCTAATTTGAAAGAAATCCAACATTTCTTATATATTTGAGTGAGTTTGCATCTACTTTTGTCAGATATCATCGAATAACATCCATTGAAGCCCATTGAGGTAATCTGTCACTTTGTAATAATTGAAATTTTGAAAGTCTATCTTCCTAATTTGAAGTCGAATTCCAACATTTCTTATATATTTGAGTGAGTTTGCATCTAACTTTGTCAGATATCATCGAATAACATCCATTGAAGCCCATTGAGGTCAACTGTCACTTTGTAATAATTGAAAATTTTCAAAGTCTATCTTCCTAATTTGAAAGAAATCCAACATTTCTCATATATTTGAGTGAGTTTGCATCTACTTTTGTCAGATATCATCGAATAACATCCATTGAAGCCCATTGAGGTAATCTGTCACTTTGTAATAATTGAAATTTTGAAAGTCTATCTTCCTAATTTGAAGTCGAATTCCAACATTTCTTATATATTTGAGTGAGTTTGCATCTAACTTTGTCAGATATCATCGAATAACATCCATTGAAGCCCATTGAGGTCAACTGTCACTTTGTCTTATATGAAAATTTTCAAAGTCTATCTTCCTAATTTGAAGTAGAAATCCAACATTTCTTATATATTTGAGTGAGTTTGCATCTAATTTTGTCAGATATCATCGAATAACATCCATTGAAGCCCATTGAGGTCAACTGTAACTTTGTAATAATTGAAAATTTTCAAAGTCTATCTTCCTAATTTGAAAGAAATCCAACATTTCTTATTTATTTGAATATCATCGAATAACATCCATTGAAGCCCATTGAGGTAATCTGTCACTTTGTAATAATTGAAATTTTGAAAGTCTATCTTCCTAATTTGAAGTCGAATTCCAACATTTCTTATATATTTGAGTTAGTTTGCATCTACTTTTGTCAGATATCATCGAATAACATCCTTTGAAGACCATTGAGGTCATCTGTCACTTTGTAATAATTGAAAATTTTCAAAGTCTATCTTCCTAATTTGAAGTCGAATTCCAACAATTCTTATATATTTGAGTGAGTTTGCATCTAACTTTCTCAGATATCATCAAATAACATCCATTGAAGCCCTTTGAGGTCATCTGTCACTTTGTAATAATTGAAAATTGTCAAAGTCTATCTTCCTAATTTGAAGTCGAATTCCAACATTTCTTATATATTTGAGTGAGTTTGTATCAACCTTCCTCAGATATCATCGAATAACATCCATTGAAGCCCTTTGAGGTCATCTGTCACTTTGTAATAATTGAAAATTTTCAAAGTCTATCTTCCTAATTTGAAGTCGAATTCCAACAATTCTTATATATTTGAGTGAGTTTGCATCTAACTTTCTCAGATATCATCAAATAACATCCATTGAAGCCCTTTGAGGTCATCTGTCACTTTGTAATAATTGAAAATTGTCAAAGTCTATCTTCCTAATTTGAAGTAGAAATCCAACATTTCTTATATATTTGAGTGAGTTTGCATCTACTTTTGTCAGATATCATCGAATAACATCCATTGAAGCCAATTGAGGTCATCTGTCACTTTGTACTAATTGAAAATTTTCAAAGTCTATCTTCCTAATTTGAAGTCGAATTCCAACATTTCTTATATATTTGAGTGAGTTTGCATCTAACTTTTTCAGATATCATCGAATAACATCCATTGAAGCCCTTTGAGGTCATCTGTCACTTTGTAATAATTGAAAATTTTCAAAGTCTATCTTCCTAATTTGAAGTCGAATTCCAACATTTCTTATATATTTGAGTGAGTTTGCATCTACTTTTGTCAGATATCATCGAATAACATCCATTGAAGCCCATTGAGGTCAACTGTCACTTTGTAATAATTAAAAATTTTCAAAGTCTATCTTCCTAATTTGAAGTAGAAATCCAACATTTCTTATATATTTGAGTGAGTTTGCATCTACTTTTGTCAGATATCATCGAATAACATCCATTGAAGCCCATTGAGGTCAACTGTAACTTTGTAATAATTGAAAATTTTCAAAGTCTATCTTCCTAATTTGAAAGAAATCCAACATTTCTTATTTATTTGAATATCATCGAATAACATCCATTGAAGCCCATTGAGGTAATCTGTCACTTTGTAATAATTGAAATTTTGAAAGTCTAT